>NC_053155.1:29129316-29429316 GCF_016835505.1 Polypterus senegalus | reverse complement strand
ATCGTAGCGGATTAACACACAGGTGGCATGGTGGTGCAGTGGGTAGCGCTGCTGCCTCGCAGTTAGGTGACCCAGGTTCGCTTCCAGGATCCTCTCTGGGTGGAGTTTGCATGTTCTCCCCACGTCTGCGTGGGTTTCCTCCGGGTACTCCAGTCTCCTCCCACAGTCCAAAGACATGCAGGTTAGGTGGACTGGCGATTCTAAATTGTCCCTAGTGTGTGCTTGGTGTGTGTGTGTGTGTGTCCTGTGGTTGGCTGGCATCCTGCCCGGGGTTTGTTTCCTGTCTTGTGCCCTGTGTTTGCTGGGATTGGCTCCCGCGACCCTGTAGTTAGGATATAGCGGATTGGATAATGGATGGATTTCCACACACCTACACACCATGAGCCTTCTTAGTTTGCAAATTTGCGCTATTGTAACTGCCGGCAGCCAACCATGAATCCATGACCTCTGGATTCTAACAGTCCTCTATATCAGCCTCTATGTCATTGTTTTGAGCTAAAGCAATAACTCCATTATTTCTAGGCAAGGACAGGCTGTAAGTGGAGCTGCGGACTTTTTGGTGATGTCAGCTGGACTCTCTCTCTCTCACATGATCCCCACTCTAATTTGAAGATCTACACCAACACCACACTCCACCCACACCACAATGCAAAATCCTGCCAACTACGCCAATTGTTTTGTTGTGGGTTCAACCACACATCATGCGCCTTCTCAATTTGTAGATTTGCACTGTGGTAACTGCCAGCATTCAGCCACAAACCTGCAACTTCTGGATTCAAACAGCTTGACACCCTGTGAAGTGGGAATGTGGACACCAAACTACACAAATAGGAGTTGTTGTAGTTCGGAACCAAACAGCTCCAGCAAGATAGATTTAAGACACAAAGCCACATACAAAAATATAGGCTTTCAACCACAAGGTGCAATTTATTTACAAGTCTGAGGACAAAACAGTGCCATGAGGGTTTCAAAAAAAGTCACAAGGCATTGTCACACAAAAATCAATAAAGAAAAAAATGGTGATCATTTACAGTAATTAGAGTGAAATCCAAATTCCGCAAATCAAAATAAAAAAAATTTGTGTACACTATGAAAGGCAGACTTCCTCTTTTAATATACAATTCAGTTGTTCCTTTAAGTGCAAAATAGATTGATAGCTAGCTAGCTAGCTAGATAGATAGATAGATAGATGTGAAAGGCACTTTATAATAGATAGATAGATAGATAGATAGATAGATAGATAGATAGATAGATAGATACTTTATTAATCCTAATTCATCTTCCCAAAAAATAATTTGCAAAAATATGTACAAAAAGAAGAATCAATTATATACACAAAAAGTGCACCAAAACCCAATCATTTTAAATATCTCCACCAAACCTTCACAATGACTAGGAGATATCTAGAATAAAGCAGTGAAAAGTCAAGCAAAATGACACCTTTTGCTTGACTTTTCACTACATTCATAATGGTTAACACGGTACAACACCCTAATACTACAGACATGCAATAAAGTAAAAAGAAAAATATATACAGAAACAGGCACAAGCCATTAGCAACTATTGCACTCCAAAATGCTCTGCAATGTTACCACCTCACTCTGAACTCAGTTGAAATGCAGAAGGAAAGATGATCTCTGCAGGTAGGAAGTGCCTTTTATACTGGAGAGCGCTACTTTCATCCAGTCCTGTTTCATGATGCTCCCTTTCTCCAATCATGACTGACACGGGCATATTCCACTTGCACGCTATGCCACATCTCTGCAAGGCCTCTATTAAATTATGCAGCGGCTTTGCGTGCACACCCATGAAGTTCTACTGACAGACATTCCAACTCTTTCTCCAGATTTACTCTTTTGTTTTAACCTGGGATCCTTTCACTGAAGCAATTTCTGCCTTAAACTAAGGCTACACACTTCTTGTTCTGCAGTGGCAGGTGGCTATAAAGATGCTCGCATTTTGACAGGACACATGTGAAGTCCAGTAGGCCTTTCCTGAATTTGTGTATGCACAGCTGCTGACCTCAGACAGCGCTGTCCTGCCAAAGTAACATTAAAATGTTCAAGGATGTGCACAATCGCACTTCAAATGTTTAAAAAGTGTAAGATTTTTTTGCACTAGTCTTAAAACTTTTTTCTCTGAACTGGTAATGCCTGGCAGGTGCGTTAACACAAACAGTTATCTATATCAGCCTGTTTGGCAGCATTTGGGCTAAAGCAGTAAATCCATTATATCTATGCAAAAACACATGCTATAAGCGGAGAAGAGCACTTACTGGTGATGCTAACTGGGCTCTCTCTCACCCAGCACCCACTCAATTGTTCAGCTTCACACTGATACCACACTCCACCTCCACCTCCACCATAGTACAAAATCCTGCCGACTACATCAACTGACCTGTTCACACACACACGCCACAAGCCTTCTGATTTACACTGTGGTAGACTGCCATCTGCCAACTGTGAAATTGCAATTTCTGGATTCTAACGGCCCCCTAATTCAGCCTCATTGCCAGTGTTTTGAGCTAAAGGAGTAACTCCGTCATCTCTAGGGAAAATGATGTTGTAATTAGAACAACATACTTCAAGGTGATATCAGCCTGGCTCCCTCTCACACAACCAGCTCCCACTACAACACTGCACCTGTGACTGACACCTTAATAGCATTACAGAAATTAACAAACTTTTAAAGAATGATAATCAATATATACACAATGTGGGATGTGAAAAATGAATTTCCGCTATTCACATGTAACTTTGAAATGCGCATACACGAATTTGACGCTCAGAAGTACTGTATGCAATGCAGAGTAGCTGTGCAAGTTGCAATTCTGAGATCTTCTGAATCTTTTAAAATGAAAATATTTCTTAGAATGCTTAAAGGCAGCATATAAATTAGACATTTTATATTTATGTTACTGTTATGGCTAAGAACTGCTTCAAATTATGAAGGGAATTAGTGCAGTGGATCGAGACTGTTACTTTAAAATGAGGGGACACAGTTGGAAGCTTGTTAAGAATAAATTTCGCACAAACACAGCAGGATTATTTTTTTCTTTACACAGAGTACCATAGACACTTGGAATGAGTGATCATTAATTGTGTGGTGGACAGTAGGACTTTAAGGACTAAACGTGCTATTTTGGAAGAATTAATTGAATAGGACTGATAAGCTTTGTTGGGCTGAATGGCCTTTTCTCATCTAGATTGCTTTAATGTTCATACTTACTTAGCATTCAGTCAGTCAGTCATCGTCCAGCCCGCTATATCCTAACACAGGGTCACGGGGGTCAGGCAGGTAAAAATCCCGGGCAGGGAGCCAGCCCACCGCAGTACTTAGCATTCATGTTCTGCATTATTATTTCCATCCATCCTTCCATCCATCCATTTATTATCCGACCCGCTATATCCTAACTACAGGGTCACGGGGGTCTGCTGGAGCCAATCCCAGCCAACACAGGGCACAAGGCAGGAAAAATAACCCTGGGCAGGCATTAATATTTTGTAATGTAAAATAAATTAAAAAAAAAAAACCTTTGTATGAAAACGCTGCCCTGACCAAAATGCCACCTGAGGCGATCGCCACATCCCCACCGTCTAAATTGAACAAATCAATGGCAAGGTGAATGCGTAAGAGCTTACCAGGATGTGCAGACTGGAACATGAATGATAACTCTTGCACTTTTGAGTATTTATGGACAGTTGCCATTGCAGAACTCTTAACAGTTAAAAATAGACTCATAGATTTTACAACTTCAACTATTTTGTATGCTGTGCAGGTTTTAATTTAAACTTGCACTTCACAGTAACCCTTGCATAAACACTGTTGAAATAGATGGCCCAGATAATAGCTTTTTGGCCCACTGATTTTACAACTGGACCTTTTTATAACCAACAGTAAGCCACTGAGCAAGTAATCTCGTTCCTCTCGGAGTTACATATTATTGTTGATCATAAGCTGGAGGTTGTTAAATGAGATTCTGAAATTGAATCTAATTTTTCTCACCTCCTGTAGTGCTATTTAAGGTCATGTGCTCTGAATAGAGAGCAGTGAATGCTGCCATCTTCATGAATATCCCATCTTGGGAGCTAAACGTTTGTAAAGAAATATGACACTAGCAAATTACCATTACTGGCCTAAGGTAGTGAATGGGGGAAAGTGCTGTTTTTCCTGTGTTAGTGAGAAGAAAAGATCAGCAGAACTGTTTTCCTAGGGCACTGTATTTATTATTTATTACTTTCAGGAAGCCAGAACAGGGTTTTTATTTCATTGTGATTTATTGATACAATTTGTGTAATCAGCCTCCAGTGCATTGTGCAATGTCTTTAGCGACACTTCACTTCTGAAAAGGAGAATCACGGACGTATCATACATAACTGCAGAGCTTGCATGTTCTCTGATGATAATACCTTGTACCAATCAGGGGTTTCATTCTCAGAGGTTTGTCATTGTTGCCACATTATTCATTTATGCCACAATCGATAGCATTATGTCCCATCGATTAGCTGGGTTAGCTGGGTTCAAGGGCAGTCATTGAAGGAAATTAGCTTAACAGCACTTCGGATGAGGAAGAAGGATGACAGGCAGATATGTGACATTAAAAGACTTGCAATCTGGCGGCTGTGTAGTGGAGATGCTAATTCTGTGTGAAGGACCTCTGTGGCCAGATGCCCTAGGCCTACCCTTTATATAAGAGCCAGCAGCTCCTAAAGTTGTTATTGTTATTATTATTATTTTTCAAATGTCACATTTGCTTTGCCACAAAGCAATAATAAGGCAGTGTGCCCTTATGGCTAAGGAGTTCATTCCTTTAACTTCCCCGTGCTTGCTCTAATTGTAAAGTGAATGTCTCTGTGTTCGGATTCAGTGGGTTGGAAAATCGATGGATGGATGGATGACTGTAGCATTCCATTGTACTCAGAAGTGTTCCAGGATGTTTTCTTTACAGAAAGGAGATATAATAATTAGAGGTGTATATTGTTTATAATAATAAAAGTGCATTATTGTATATACAGGGTGGTCCAGATCTAATTATGTAGATCCAGATCGTCTGAATGACTTTGATTTATGCGGGGACGATTCCAGTTTGGCGCGAAGACGATTTTTCATGTTGTCAGTTTGCACACTTCTCGATGGTCTGGGATTTTTCGGATGATTTTCTATGTAATAAACTTAATAAGTTACAGCATAATGAAAATTGCATAATTAGATCTGGACCACCCTATATTAAGATTATGCTGTATATTGTATATTGAGGCTGTATGTTTCTCAATTTATTAATACTTTTCAATGTTTAAAGTATCCGGCTCAATTTACTGTGAATAATGGTATACAATGATAAGAAAAAGGATGTAAGTATGTTTTAATTTAATATATGTTGGAAGCTTGCTCCATTTAGTCACTTGTCCAGGCCTATCGATTTGCAATATTTTTCCACAAATAGTTTTAGAATACAAGCCATGCTACCTGCCAAAGACAGGTAATAAAATAATTAAAAAATATTTGCTATCTCTAGCCCTACGTGTACTTTCAGCGATATTCCTCGATATCCTTGTGCGTCTGACCCTCTCTGTCAGGCGCACTCCAGTAAAGCCTGTTTATTTTAAAGTTACCTTTCTCGCCCCCGGTCTGGTTGTATACTTTCTGTCTTTAAAGCTGACTCTCTCAGAATGCCTCTCATGCCATTTCTAATCCTTGTGGGTCTAACACTTGAACTTCCTCTTTTGATCGCATCACCAAAGCCAAAATGACCAACCATATCGCTCTAAGGGACTAAACACACATACAGTCCTTACCTTTATATACAATACGCTACCGTGGCTGTCTGTTTGAATTGCCAGAATTTTAAATCACCTGATGCTCAGAAACCGTTTGGCCTATTGACCTGAAACTTGGTACACATATACTACGTGATATCTACTCTCTGCTTTTGGGGTGATAATTGTCTTCTAATGTTATTCCTCTTTTGACAAAAGAAGAGAAGAAGTGGGCTGCTAGGGTGGAGAAAAGAAGAGCTGCTCAGGAAGCAGCAAGCGAATGCTGAGCAAACGAATGCTAAACGTACAAAGAAAGAGTCTGAAAACTAGGAATGCTCAAGTCAAGTGTTACTGGTTGTAATATAATATACTAGATACATGTATCCACACACAGAAACATACTCAAGCGCATGCATTTACATACACACACACACTCAAAGAAACTTATAAGTGAAGAAAACTGACAGCTTTATTGCTCAACCAGACCATATACAGTATGCTTGATGATGAAGACAAAGAAATGAAACACAAATACACACACATCACAATAGATGTGTGATGATTGACATGCACAGAGGCATTAAGACACCTCAGTACCAATCTGTCTGTTGTTACATATTAATGTAGTTAATGTTTAGATGTTAATTGATTTTGTTCATTTTGAGTTATTATGTTTCACAACTTTGGTTTTTTTTCTGTTGATTCCATATGAGATATTGTAATCATGTACTGTTCCTTTAAATATACTGATGTTTCTCTTTGTGGATGGAGCTCCAAGAGACAGGACCAACATGATGTCATCACTCATGAGCTCTCTCTCTCGCAGACTATTCAAACTAAGTGTAACAGTCTAGGATTGGAAACCATTCTGATTACTGGACTGTGTTTTTTTTTTAATTTTATTTATATTAGTTTGTCCTTTGGGCAACTCCTTTGCCCCTCTTTTGCTCTTTTGAGCTGATCTTTGTATGTTTGATATGTCTGTTAATATGAGGATAAATCAAAAAGTAAAGACAATTTGAAAAATGTGCAGTAGATGCGGGTGATAGAGGCTGGAACAATACAACACGCTCGTGATGGCTACATTGCAGATTTCACTTCCTCTGCCCACAGAAATCACATTATAGTGCATTGTAAACAATGGTTCATTCCTGGAGTAAAATGTCCATGTTCATTTGACCTTGGTTTCAACTAATGGAAGAGCACTACATTGGATGTGTTTGAACTACACAGAAGTGATAGCAAACAAGTTGTATTATGTCAGCTTCTGTCCATTATAGTTACCACATCATTTTAAAATTGCCTTTACTTTTTGATCTGCCTTCATAAATCCTTTTTTTATAAAGTTTCCTTGCAAATCTGTGCTCATGGTGAGGTTTATGGTTGCCTTCCTCTTGTGTGGAGTTTGATATATTTAAAGGAAATTTTAGGTATATTCTTGAGGCTTAAATCACTTTTGCCAGTAGAGCTACGATTAGACTCATTTGGGTGACACCTTTATCAGTCAGACATAGACGGCCTGGCCTGTTCAGTGATGCCTTTCAGAGGAATCAAACCCCATTCTTGTTATGGTTCTGACCTAAATTCATGATATCTGTTTGTACAGCTTATTTACTTCATTTAACCCAGAGTATTTATGCTTTGCATTAAATATTATTTTTTCTATTATTTTTATTTATCAATATTTTAGCAAAAAAATGCTCATGATTACACATTTTGAGCATGAGTGGATAACTGATTTGTGAATTACGCAACACAAGTAACATTAGATTTTTTACTTTCCATGGATTTTTTTTATAGTTTGTCATTGTACAGCATTTCTGCTTCTGTTATATCTTAAACTGCTTTATGCTTTTTAATGCATGAAAATATGACATTAGAAAAGGCATATGATGAGTTGTATGAGAGGTTGGGCACTAAGGATGGAGAAAAGGACCTGTACTGATTGGCTAGACAGAGGGACCGAGCTGGGAAAGATGTGCAGCAGGTTAGGGTGATAAAGGATAAAGATCAAAATGTACTCACAAGCGAGGAGAGTGTGTTGAGCAGATGGAAAGAGTACTTTGAGAGGCTTATGAATGAAGATAATGAGAGAGAGAAGAAGTTGGATGATGTGGAGATAGTGAATCAGGAAGTGCAAAGGATTAGCAAGAAGGAAGTAAGGACAGCTATGAAGAGGAAGGAGAATGGAAAAGCCATTGGTCCAGATGACATACCTGTGGAAACATGGAGGTGTTTAGGAGAGAAGGCAGTGGAGTTTTTAACCAGATTGTTTAATGGAATCTTGGAAAGTGAGAGGATGCCTGAGGAGTGGAGAAGAAGTGTACTAGTGCTAATATTTAAGAATAAGGGGGATGTACAGGACTGCAGTAACTACAGGGGGGTAAAATTGATGAGCCACAGCATGAAGTTATGGGAAAGAGTAATGGAAGCTTGGTTAAGAAGTGAGGTGATGATTAGTGAGCAGCAGTATGGTTTCATTCTAAGAAAGAGCACCACAGATGCTATGTTTGCTCTGAGGGTGTTGGAGAAGAATAGAGAAGGCCAGAAAGAGTTGCATCACATCTTTGTGGACCTGGAGAAAGCATATGACAGGGTGCCTCGAGAGGAGTTGTGGTATTGTATGAGGAAGTCGGGAGTGGCAGAGAAGTATGTAAGAGTTGTACAGGATATGTATAAGGTAAATGATGGATGTATTGAAGGTGGAGGTGGAATTACATCAGGGATCAGCTCTGAGCCCTTTCTTATTTGCAATGGTGATGGACAGGTTGACAGATAAGATTAGACAGGAGTCCCCTTGGACTATGATGTTTGCTGATGACATTGTGATCTGTAGCGATAGTAGGGAGCAGGTTGAGGAGACCCTGGAGAGGTGGAGGTATGCTCCAGAGAGGAGAGGAATGAAGGTCAGTAGGAACAAGACAGAATACATGTGTGTGAATGAGAGGGAGGTCAGTGGAATGGTGAGGATGCCAGGAGTTGGCAAAGGTGGAGGAGTTTACTTGGGATCAACAATACAGAGTAAAGGAGATTGTGGAAGAGAGGTGAAAAAGAGAGTGCAGGCAGGGTGGAATGGGTAGAGAAGAGTGTCAGGAGTGATTTGTGACAGACGGGTATCAGCAAGAATGAAAGGGAAGGTCTACAGGACGGTAGTGAGACCAGCTATGTTATATGGGGTGGAGATGGTGGCACTTTAATTTAATTTTAAAGAGTTCTGCTCCATGTAGGTTTTAATTTCACTGAGGCAAGTTGTGAGCTGAGAAAACTCTGATGAAGTTACACTTTTGAAATTGAAATAGAGTTGTCATCTGCAATAAAAATGATAACTCAGTCCATAGCTACGAATAATATGGCCAAGGGGAAGCATATAAATACAGAAAAGAAGAGGGCCGAGGACAATGCCGTAAAATAAAAACAACAACATTTATTTATATAGTACATTTTCATACAAACAAAGTAGCTCGAAGTGCTTTACATGATGAAAATAGCAAATAATAAGAAAAAAATCAATGGAAAAAAGAAAAAAAAATCTCCCGGTGTTTGTGTGGCATAATCCACATGTTAGTTATTAGTATACTGTTCTATTTTAAAATTTGTAAACTCAGGGGTTATTTAACTTGTGACTAATCACTTGTTAAATTACTGAACATTAAACCTACTGGTGGGTCAGTAGACAACTGATGAACCCTGATGTTTATTTAATAGGCAGATGATAAATAGATTGGCTGATCCTGTTACAATTCCATCCATCCATTCCATCAACAGTTAAAGTATCTTCTGATACCAGACACCTAAACATTGATTTTTCTGTCCATATTTTTAACTCAGAATACAAGAATCCAATTTTCTTTTTTAAATATAGAAACAAACACAATGACATGAAATGTTAAATTCTTCCCTTGGAATGGTGAAAAGTTATTTTTAACTTCTTTGTCATTCATTTCTCAGATTGAGATGAGCATACTTATCTTTATGGTCATCTATGATGTGCTTATACTGGTTTGTGAACTTTCCAAACAAAAGACACAGTTCCCTTGACTTACAGTAAGCAATAAAATGATGGTTTGAATGATTCAATAATTCATCCGTTCATGTCTATAATTTCTGTTTCTGGGTTCCTAGTTCCTAGGCCGGTGATGACCAGAGCCAACTCCGTCAGCACTGATTGTTGTTTTTATTTGATGCAGAAATTTTCACAGATGGAGAGATTAACTCAACTGAAGGAAAGACTAAAACATTGAAGAGCTTAGAGATAATGGAGGGCAGAGAAGGGCAAAATTCTTTTACGTAAACACACAGTATACATTTTACAAACTGTAGCTGCATTTACACAATATTACCAAAGTTCTGCAGCTTCAGTATGCTTCATTCAGTAATAGCTTGACACGTTGAAATGATTCCACAGACAAAACAAGTTCATTTTTAAAAGCTTTAGTGAAAATCAAAGTAAAACAGTTCACACAAAAATAGAGAAAATTTGATATAGCAAAAAGAAAAGTTCTGTTTAAAACTTTTATGTCTTGTTTCATTTCTTTAAGTTGCTTAAACAGTTGAACTATTTCTAAACGGCCAGAAAACTGTATTGCCTATCCCATTTTCATTCTTTCATTCCCTGCTAGCACTGGGACCTATTGTAACCAAACACTATATGAATTTAACTTTAAGCACTAACTTTCTAAGATTGGCTCTTACACAAACCGAAGAAGAAAATGTAGTCTTTTATGACAAATATGTTTATGTGACAATTCTCAAAGCAAGCAAAGCTAAAAAGTACAGGCACAATTCTCAGTCATATAAAACACAAAGCAGTAGAATTAGAAAGGGAATTGTTTTCTATACATTAGAATATTGTGATGTACGTTCTGCACATTGACACTATGTGCTGAAAGGTCACAAAACAAAGTAAATGTTACACACAACATAGTATTAATTCATTTATTTTCTAAATCTGCTCATTCCAATGGTCAGACAGGGCAGAGTCTATGTTAGTGATTAGCCCTGGATGGATGTGGCACTCATCCTGGGCAAACCTATGCACACACCTACTCATACTGTGCAAGTTACTGTCTGCAGTTCATTTAATCTGCACAACTTTAGAATGTGGGAAAACCATAGTATCTGTTGAAAATAGGGCTGGTGTTCAATTACAAAAATGTAATTGTAATTATTCGATTACATTTCTTAATCAAATTTAACTGTGTAGTTATCACAATTTATCATATTTCCTGCAAGCATACTATTTTCTCTATAAAGCAAAAATAAATCAGTGATTCATTTCTAATATAAAACAGTTTTAATAATTGCATATTAATTTTTTTCAGTTAGTTTAGTAAAAGGTTTTGTGTAACAGAAACAACACCCAACAAACCCCAAACTCCCCAAGTGGCGTTGCTGTAATATTTGAGAAAACCAATACATTCGGTTTGAACTGCTTTGTTGTAAGACAACATAGCAAAAGTACTAACAAGTACACAAACAACTAAATATTAAAAAACAGAAACATCAAATCCTAATTCAGCTTTTGTACACAATCAACACTACTAGAGCTCTGGTTGTGATTATGTAGTCATCTGCACGAGTCAACTGCACAGCTGTTACCTGAGCAGGTGGAGTCATTAATTAGGTTGAAAATGTGTATAGACAAGACTTTTAAATAGCAAAGAATAGAATGAAAAAAATTTAAAATATGTAACTGATAGGATTACTTATTTAGATGCTTTAAATTACACATTCTCAGAGAATGTATAATTTCTAAATTATAAAATACTAGCCATCCCCTGTGGCTCTCTCTCATAGTAGTGAAACAGGACAAACTTTAAAAATCAACAAACAGGTATCGCTAGCTAAAGAGGAGGGCCCTGCCCAGCTCCTTATTCCTGACGTCACATTATAGCCCACAGCCTCTTTCTCGGATTAGCGTTAATATGTCGCCCCTGCAAACGAAATATAATTCTAAGCGTGATGAGAGAAGTCGCAAAATCAACCGGAATATTCAAGCAAATTATAGGAAAAAACTCAATCTAAATCCGTTAAGTAGTTCTCTCGTTTTCTAGCTAAGTGGATGTAACGCCCCGAGGCTGGCGTGTGAGTAAGAAGCCCCCCCCCCCTCGGTCCGCTGTATCTTTTTTGGATGCACGCAAATAAATCGAGGCTGCAAGCGAACTATGATACTTGCAATAATGCGATAAGAGAAGTCGCAAAATAAACCGGAATGTCAAACAAATTATAGAAAAAAAAACCCCAATCTAATTCCATTAAGTAGTTCTCTTGTGAAAGCAGACAGATATATAGACAGATCGACAGACAGAGAGACTTTGGATTTTATATATATATACAGAAGTCTGTCTTAACCTTCAAATCAAATCTGCGGAAATATTAACATGCTTAATTTGCACTGATTCTTGCCTGTTTTTATTGTTTCCAGTATAATATTAGCTAAAGTAGGTTATAATGTAGACTATAGTAAGTAACATAAAATTAATGAAATGACAAGAAAATGTCATGTCTGCTTTGGGGGGAGTGTGAGGGAGGTATAAGGAATTGACTGATTCCACTCTGTGTCATCCGCTCTTTACCTGTCCGGATATGGGTAGCACCGGTACTGTGCTGTTTCAGGTCAGATTTCCCTCCATGGATGATTGAAAAAACTTCACAACCATCAGATTCATTGACAGTGATAGTGCTGACATGCTGACATTCTGTCTCACACTCAGACCTGTACCTCTACAGCCTCTTAGCAGACATTAATGCATATAGCATTTTGTTCTGGATGTTTTCATATAGAGTGGAACCTCGATTCACGACCATAATTCATTCCAAAACTCTGGTCGTAACCCGATTTGGTCGTGAACCGAAGTAATTTCCCCCATAGGATTGTGTGTAAATACAATTAATCCATTCCAGACCATACGAACTGTATGTAAATTTAGTTCATTATACCATAGAATGCACAGCGTAATAGTAAACTAAGTGTAAAAACATTGAATAATACTGAGAAAACCTTGAACAACAGAGAAAACTAACACTGCAAGAGGTCGCGCTATAGTGCCATGAACCGCTTGCTAAAAACACTTTTTTTAATGATTTTTAAGCACAGGGAGTAAAATGAACTTTTGAAAAATCCATAATTTAATAAACAACCAAGAAAAGTAACATTGTAACAATGCACACGTGCGCCTGTGTGTGTCTCTCTCGCGCACCTGTGTGTGCAATTCTCACGCACCTGTGTGTATGTGTGTGTCTCTCTCACGCGCCTGCTTGTGTGTCTCTCTCTCGTGCGCCTGTGTGTGTGTGTCTCTCTCTCTCGCGCGCGCCTGTGTGTGTGTGTGTGTCTCTCTCTCTCTCTCTCTCACGTGCGCCTGTGTGTATCTCTCTCTCTCTGCACAGGGAGAGACTGAACACGTGCAGAAATCATCGGCGCACACAAACCGAAAGGGAAACTGGCTTGTTCGTATACCGAGTGTGTGGTCGTGAACAGATACAAAGGTTTGTCGAACTTTTTGGTCGTAAACCGATTTGTACGTGTTCCAAGACGTTCATGAACCGAGGTTCCACTGTACTGTGCGACACAATTTTTTTTTTTTTTATAGTCTATATGCGAACACATGATGATAAGTCAGCACACAGTGCATGTTATTTTGTGACGTTAGCCCGAGAAGAAAATGAAACTCATTCACTCCGCTTGTATACAGTAACTGGTCTGATTGAATTGTTCTCATGTTATTCTCTGCACTTTGAAAAGCTAGTGAATAAAGATCTGTACAAAAATATGGATCAAATCATGTTCCTTACTGATTCTATATGGTACCCTCTACTTTATGCTCCAATACGGGATGATCCTGTATTATAAGGGAGAAGCGGAAACTCTGCTGGTGTATATGGATGAAAACGATTATCAAGAAACCACACAGGAAACAATCAAGTGCTATTAAATGACTTAGATTCATTTGGCACTGTTTCATTGAGTGCGAGACGTGGTCAAATTGAACAGATTAAATTAACACACTTAGGTGTTGTATTAAGTATTTGAACAAATTTATCACATATGTTAATGGAAAAAAAATCAGCAGATCTAGTTGAAAATATTACAAAATTGGAAAAATTATGATGAGAACAGGCCAATCATCTCAGCAAAGCTCACCAGTCTTATCCAGCTAATTCCTCCAAAATAACATCCAGTCAAGATTTGTAGGTTTCTAAATTCCTACTCTCTACCATACGACATGGTCATTTATTCCATGTGTTTGTGATACTTTGTGTCCTTTGTGTGAAGAAAAACCTTTTAAATATTTTTGTGAAATTTACCCTTAACCAATTTCCAACTGTGCCCCCATGATCTTGTTGAACTCATTTAAAGTAACACTCTTGATCCATTGTATTAATTCCTTTTGAAATTTTTAAAACTTTAACCATATTACCTTGTAGCTGTGTCTTTTCCAGGTTCCCAAAATCGAACAGCTGAGTTGGCAAGGTAGGATGGAGCATGAATCAAACACATAACAAGAGAAATTTCTCTGTCAAATTAAATCTATTTTTAAAAGGTTTAGTGAAAATTAAGAAAAGGAAAAAAATCATAAAAATTCAGAAAAAAGTTTTTACATACACAGAATAAAAGGCAAAAGAGGTAAAAAAATCACTGTTTCATTACAGTCTTAGCTTTCTCATGTTAAACTTCAGTTACTTTCTATACTTAAAGGTTGTGTTATTTCTCAATGGCAAACTTACACAGACTTTGCTTAGTATATTAAATACAGTACATTCTGTATGTACGGTTTAAAACTGTTTGCCCTCCATCCCTTACCAGCTCCAAGACAAACCATAAACTGGAACTAGTCTGTAGCCAGAAGGACAAGAAATAATTAGAATATTCCATTTAAAATTTAGCTTGTGGTAGTTATAATAGAACCTCCCATTGACTCTGCTCTAATAAATAGACCTACATTTTAATATAACTTATTTAACAGATGGCTCTTACATACCTCCTAATATACAGTAGTTTAATCTGAAAAGGTCAACTCCTCTAGTTTTTCCTCATAGCTCATACCTTTCAGTCCTGGAATCATCCTAGTTGCTCTTCTCTTGACTTTTTCTAGCGCTTGTTGTTTTTTTTTTTTGGAAGGCCAGATGCCAGAATGGAAAACAGTCCTCCAATCTGACAGCTAACCAGTGTGTTATAATGATTAAGCATAACCTTCTTTGACTTGTATGCCACACACTAACCTCACATCCTACACTACAAAAATTGCATATGCAAAAAATAGACATACAAACTTTAAATGGAAATTGTTTTGCTGCTATTTAGCAAAATTATCTGCCAATGTGGTAGGCAAAATTTGCTTGAAAGGATTTCTTAAAGTAATAAGTCAATAATTCTTACAATAAGGAAAACAAGATTTAATGTCATGATATAAATAATTTCCAATTGCTTAGATTTCATTTTTTTGTTGTGTAGTAGCCTTCTTGATTGCTTCTGCATACTGTAGATGTTGACAGGACCACTATAACTCCTAGATCCTTTTCATAAGGGGCACTTTCATGTAACAGGTCTCCCATTGTGAATTTAAATTTAACATTATTACTTCCAACATGTAACACTTTACATTTACTTATATTAAATTAATCTGCCATAGATCTGCCCAAGCGTTTATGCTCTCTAAGTCCCTTTGTAAAGATTTAATCGATTCTAAATTATCGGCTAATCCACTTTGTTTGGTACCATCTGCAAACTTAACCATCTTGTTGTTTATATTCCTATTCAGATAACTGATATATATTTAAAATAGCAGCGGCCCCAGGACTGACCCTGAAGGACACCACTTTTAACATCTCCCAATTCTCATTGGGTTCCTCACCCATCTACGCACAACACCCATTTCCCAAATATAACAATTTGTACACATGGATTCTAGTTAGAACACCGTCTGTCCTGCTTCATCATGATCACTGGAGCTTTACGTTAGGTCTGGAGAAGAAAACCCATACCACAGAGGTGAATGACATTTTTCTGAAGTTGCTAAGTTGACCAGGAAAGTGAAAAAGCAAGGTTCGGAAGGTCTCACGTGTCCAAATTTATACGATGCACAGTTTTTTTGAAGGTACTTCAGTACTGGATGAGAAGCCAGTGTAGCTCTGGGAAGTCCAATTTGAACTCGGTGTTCCTTACCTTAAAGTTTATTGAAATAAACAAGACCATATGTTAAGTTTTCACCTATCACTGACTGTTTCACGCTGTAAGCTTCACTACTGACAGCCATATACAAATCTTTCAGCTAACAAAGAATGAGACTTTAGGAAACTATAAGGATGTTCCTGCTATGAAGACATGCGAAGAAAGCTGTTGCTGAAAGAGGACGACAGACTGAACAGACTGAAGGGACTCTCTGTGCAAGGAGAGATGCTCTTTGTTTCGGTCATCCAATTAAACTGATTAAAGGAATAAATAGGCTATTTGGAAGATAATAATTGGGAGAGGTCCTCTTCATAACAACATGTCAGGTTTCCTCAAGTGTTACACTTACTTCAGATAATGAGGCATAAATACACAGAGTGTGGCTGCAATAACAGCAATCTGCCAAATTCAGGTTAATAATTATTCAAATGTTCTTGTCATTGGAAATATATTATGTCTGAATTAAAATATCAATTCCCTTAGCATTCTAAGTTTACGAGAAAACTTCATTAAAAAATGAACCTTAGTGCCTGAATAACCAGGAATAGTTAATCATATCCATGCCTCAGTAATTCTGATCATTTAAAAATGTATTTATCTTTAATTACAATTAAGATGTTCAGTGCTGATTCACTTTCAGTCAGGCCTTAGGATATTAAATCATGCAAGCAAAAAAAGGTCTGTTTTCAAAGTATTGTGCAATATAGCTGTTATACAATAGAGTACTCTGTCAGATGTAAGAATTAATATGAGTTTTCTCATAAATGTTTTTACATGTTGTAGTCGAGTAAGGAACTGCACGTCAATACTGAAAAATGTTGGGGTGCCAACCCAGTCTTACCGGTTTGATTACAACACATAAAAATAAGGAAGTCAACCAAAACGGCTGTATACATGCCAGTACAGTAACTATCAAAAAATGCAGTTGGCATCAGGCTAACTAGGATATGAACTGCAAGGAAGGAACTCCGTCTGGCAGTAAGTTAGGTGAAAAACTGGCCACCCTCCTTCTGGCAGCTGCGGGATTTATAGGCATTAAAATATAATAAATATTCCCCATGATCCCACATACCATCTCACATCCACAATTAAACAGAGACGACTGACAAAGAAATATGCATTTTAGAAATGGGGAGAGAGGAGGCAACAAATGACTGGTGAGCTTGTGAAGTCAACAATTTTTGGGGTGTTATAATGGGCGAGTGAACAGGGTTGGTGTATTATGACCTCCATAGCAACTCCTCAAACTCTCGGCACAACTGACAAGACAAAAGTCTCCAGTTCAAACACAATAATGATTTTTATTCTTTCCAGTACCTTTACAGGCCCTTCCAGAATCCTCACACCATAACAATAAAACTAAAAATCTTTCTCCTTTTTTGTCCTACTCCGCTTCCTCCAAACAAGCGTTGTCCTCAGCCTCCAGATTTTGACTGCAAGAAGTGAGGTGGAACGACTACCTTTATATCAAGGATGTGGTGCTAGGACATGGTCCATTAGAAGTACTTCTGGGTCATGCAGGGAAGACCCGCAAGGTAAGGTAAGGCATCCATGCAACCCAACAATGCTGTCCCATGAAACTACAAATCCCAGCATGCCTGGCAGGTGTCCAAATGGGTACCAAGGCCCAGAGATGCTGCCACCTATCCTGTAGGGGGAGCAAGTAGTCCCAGCAAGTTGCCTTTCCTTGTCTCTCCATTACACTGGCTGACGTCTGCCAGTGTCTTTGTTGCGTTATTGGCAACTTCTTCCCATCTTTTTGTTGAGGCAGGGAATGTCCTGGCTTTGTTTCTATTTCAGTATTGGTTTTACTTTCCTACTAGGTAGCCAACCTGTGCTTGCTATCCTTTACAATTTGTTTCAGAGGCTATGGACAACTAGTCTGTGCTTCATTGCATGTTTGTTGTTATGGTATACATTGAATCTGAATCTGCAGCAGAGGTGCAAAGACTTTGAATGAAATTTAAGGGATAAGTTCTGTATTTTTCAAGTCAAAGTTATTTCTTCACAAACATGGTATGATGTATATGCATTTGCCACTCAAATTTGTGTTCTAATATTAAGTGCTTTCTATAAAATAAAAAAATATATCTTGCTCACACTGGTGCTTTACAATGGAGGCTATGGGGCACAGAAAAACTTACTAAATATGTCAATTTTTCAAGCCAAGTAATTGTATAATCGCAAGATGCAAATCATTGCATTTCTGACAGTTTTAGACGATATACAGCATACAATATGTGATCGATGAACAATTTTTATTTGATTTAGCTACAGTGTAATTCATGAGTGGTTGAATTTCTTTCCATTTCTGAAATTAAATTAAAAAATCCCTTTCTGATTGCTACCTAAAATCACTGTGTAGTAAAAATTATACGGAATTATTTATTTAGATGTATGTATGTATTTTTATTTGTAATAATTAAGATTTCCAGCTTCTTCACAAGTGAAGATTTCTAAAAGATATGGCTAGACTTGCTATTTTCTTTTCTAAGAATTTGATATCACACATGTTATTGTTAATACATCTCACCTCCATTTTGATTACGGTTGAAATGCTTAAAGAGTCGGTCCAGATTAATTTTTTTGATATTTAGCTGTATTCTCATCGTAAGTTTTCTGGCTTTTCTAACTTTCCTGCTTAATGTAACTCTCATATGTTCATCTGATTCTACAGTTAGCACTAGAGTTACTTGTCTTGCATGTTTAATAAAAAGTTTTTTTTCTCCTTTCATTTTTTTTTCTCAACTCTTTATTTACTGAATTAAGATTTCATTTAAATTGCTTGCCCTTTCTAAAATTTAGAATGAACTTGTACAAGATGGATGGATGTTGTGTTGCCAGATATCTTTTATTACACTGAGTGACAGTGATCCCTAAATGTGTTTCTTTTAGGAAGTTTTTCAAAATAGCAATAATCTAAACATGCAAATTTTTAGGTATTTTGCAAAATTTAAAGGACCAAACCAGAGTGAATTGAAAGCATAATGAAAGTCATAACCAGAGCCATTTCCTAAAACTTTGTTTGGCTTGAGTGTGCTACTCTTGCTAATTCATCTTTTTATTTATTTCAAGTTCCAATTCTCATTACTCCATTTTTTAACACAACCATGATGAAATGACACACTGTACAGTACCACACACCAGCTAATGTGGCAGCCATACAAAACTATCATGTCACCAAAAATAATGCCAAAAATTTAGAATAAATATGAACCCTTTTCTAAAAAAGAAAACAAACATCAACAATATGTTTCTGACATCCTGTATTTTAAGAGATACAGCTTTAAACTGACCAAAATGCTTTAAATGATCCAAGTGCCCTTCTGTAGTGAGGACAGTATAGGCCTCCAAAAGGCTCCACATGCCAAGCCAAAGGACCACTGAAAGTTCTGCTCCAGCAGTGACATCATCAGGGTGGCTCCGCCTCTAGAGGCTCCACCCAAAACGTACAAAAGACTTAAAAGAATAATGCATTACACATAGATCATGAACATCTTTAAAGGGACTGAATATAATTAATAAATAATGAACAAAACCAAATGAAATGACACCAAAACATGAAAAATAACAATTTGACGAAGTCAATGAAATCAAATATTAAATATAAACTAGTTATTAAACCTTGGTTGTAATATGATAACTGCTTTTTGAATCATCTATTTAACCTTTTTCTTTTTTTTTTTTTTTACTGTTTCTTTAAGATTTTGTGTATATAAGGCTAGATTTCAGCAATGCTTTTCACATTCTTAATCATTCTATTTTATTACAGCATCTGGAAAATGACATTGGGCTCACAGGCATTGTGCTTGCTTGGTTTTGTTCTCAGTTATCAAATTGTTACCAGTGTGTACAGAAATGTGCTGACAGTACTCTATCATTATATTCAGAAGTTATGTAAATATGGTGTCCCGCAGCCATGGTACTAGGACCTTTACTGTTATCATGCATATACAAACGACACCCAGTTATTTCTTTTGAACAAATGACCAAATGACGTTTGCTGATAGCATCCTAAATTAACTGTCAGTAAGTTAAAGGAGTGGATGGATAAGAACAACTAGTCTGCCAATACAGAAAAATCAAAAATAATGTTTATATTGGGGAGACTGACATTAACTGCGACAACACTCCTTCACTTTTTTAATCAGTTGGCAACACCATTAATTTTTGTGAATCAACTTGCAATTTAAGTGTTATTTCTGACACTATCATGTCATTTAAAACACACATAATATAACCATTCAAAATATGTTTTTCCATCTTAGAAATGCTGGGAGATTAAGATGTTTTCTAAATATGTAGGATACAGAGAAATTAATTCCTGCATTTATTTCTAGCAGGACTACTGCAATGCATTATTCACTTGCTGTTCAAGTTGTTTTTTATGCAGCTTTAAATTAATTCAAAATGCTGCAGCAAAAATTATTACATAAACTTGAAAATGCAAACACATAACTCCATTTTTCATGTTCTTGCTCTGGCCCCGAGTTAAGATAAGGGCAGATTTCAAAATCCTCCTTTTAAATTATAAATCCCATTGCCCTACTTACTTATCTGAGCTTATCATTATTTAAAAACCAGAGTACACATTAAGATCTCAAGATGCCAGCCTATTTAAGATCACAAGGGTTAATAAAGTAACAGTGGGAGGTTAGACTTTTAACACGAGAATTACCAGAGCCTACAAAAAAACTCGCAGATCTCTCCCACAAAAATCGCTTCGCACCTTTCCATCAGCGTCTTTTGTCCTGTAAATGTGTCGATAAGCAGCAAACAGCAAGCAGCCTGCTATCACATCCCCCCACTCCACACAGTTTTCTCAGCTCAAGTCTGTTTACCTGCGTGTCATTTGCTTAGAGTTGTATAGAGTGAGAAGTCAAGCAAAATTACACCTTTTATAAATACTATATTGTTATTTGGAACACTTGCATTTCATGTGCATTCTGTGTCTACAATGATCTATGTACAGTAAACACATCGTTAAAACAGAAACGTTTTTCATGTTTTAGCAATAATTGACAAAATGTAGACATGAAGTGTATAATGTGTGAAGCCTGAAGTCCAAGTATCAAATAAACACTTTCACAAAAGGTACAAATATAACAGAACAAGTGCGCTTCTATTCAAGAATATAACTGCAGAAAAAGAACCCACGTTAGAGTGCGACATTGATACGCATTTGCTACGACTGCTTCGGTGGCGCAACGGTATCAACTGTTGACTGGTAATCAAAACTTCACAGGTTCGACCCTTGACGAGTACCTTTTGAGAAGTAAGCTGCTTTAATTCTTACTATTTTAGAATAAAAACATACATTTGATTCCAGTCTGTAACAGCCGGTGTAAATTTATGATACTTGTAAAGGTTAGCTTTGTTTATTTTTTTATTCAGTTTTATTTTCTCAGTCGCGTTGACGATACTCATTTGACACTGCTGTTTTCTCATAAAGACGTGCTATAACAGAGGTGAACTCAGATCATGACGATGGTTCTACATTGGAGCAAGAATGCACGCAGCACTTTTGACATCGCTGTACTTTGTATATGTACAAGGGAAGCTCTACTTGTGACTTTACGCTGTAGGAAGTAAGTAAATAAATAAAGGTAAATAGGTAAATAACATTCGATCTGGCTCTTACATACAAAGTACAGTGACGGCAGCATCCACCTGCAGCTATAGACTCTTCAGTACGTGAGCGACTCTCCACGCTAGTGTTTAGATCTGGACGGTGCATGTGCCCAAAACATTAACATTTATATGTTACTTACATAAAAGCCAGATCGAATGTTATTTACCTTGAATTATTTACTTACTTCATACAGCATAAAGTCACAAGTAGACTGCAGAGCTTCCTGTGTTTGACCGACACGGGCATGCTCAAAAATATGTGTAATGCCACGAAAAGTGCCTGCTGACACTTTAGTAAGCAATCAATGGTACGAGAATGAAGTTAGACTTTTTTTGTTGTCTCTGTTGTTCCCTGGAAAGGGAAAGGTGATCGCCTGGATTGCAGCAACTACAAGGGGATAACACTTCTTTCGGGCAAGGTAAGGTCCTTGCTAGGGTTGTCCTCAATAGGATCCGTGATCACTTGCTCACCTACCAGCGACGTGAACAGTCTGGTTTTATGCCTGAGAAGTCTACCATCGACCGCTTCCTGGCACTGAGGGTTCTGATGGCGTGTAAATGTGAATATCAGCAGAGTTTCTTTGCAGCCTTTGTCGATTTTCGCAAGGCATTTGACTCCGTTGATCGAGCTGCCCTGTGGGACATCCTGAGAGTTTGCGGGATCCCCTCAAGGTTGCTGGATATCATGGTTGGTCTGTACACTGGTACTGTGAGTGCTGTGCAGAGTGAAGGCAGGACCTCTGCATTGTTCCCAGTTGATTCTGGGGTTCGTCAGGGGTGTGTTCTTGCTCCTACTCTGTTCAATGCTTGTATGGAAAGGGTATTGGGCAATGTCATGGGGTCCAGCGGCTGTGGAGCATCTGTTGGTGAAGAAAGATTCACGGATCTTGACTTTGCTGATGATGCTATGATCTTCGCAGAGTCAATGGAGGCTCTGATCGGGGTGCTCGAGAGACTGAATGAGGAGTTTAAGTGTCTGGGCTTGCAAGTGTCCTGAGTCCTGAATGAGGCACATTACTTGCATTGTGAGGGAGCGTCAGTTACGGCACTACGGCCATGTGGCGCTTTTCCCAGAGGGTGAACCGGATCGTAAGATCCTCATTGTTGCGGATCCGAGTGGCGGGACCAGGCCAAGGGGTCGCCCACGTAACACCTGGCTGCGTCATTTCCAGAGGGTGGGACTGGACCACGTGTCTGCCTGGGGGGTTGCCAACCGGGATTCTGAGTTGTTTTGTTGTGTAGTGGGTGAGGCAACGCACTGTACCAGTGCATGCTCCCCAACTTGACTTGACTTGATTGTAGTCTAAGTATCTTGGATAAAACCAAGCTCCAGACTTTCATGACGTCTTGGGCATAGCCATCAGCACTGTGTCTGTCTGTGGAGAGAGTGTTGACCTTTACTTAGCTCGACAGGGTGACTGGGGGGGGGAGACATGAGGTCACAGGAAAGGGGTGTTTGGCACTCACAATATCTTTGCAATAGGACAAAAGTCCAAGTCTTTAGAGTGCTGTTGGCTTTATTTGTAAATGGTGTGTACGCACAAAAATGTTGTGTACACCCATTTTCATGCTCACATCGCAATGTGTAAAAAACTAAACTTGACGTAAAGACATGCACATTCTCTCACCAGCTCAAACCATAGTGTACACAAGTTTTCAGCTTGGTTTTGCAAACTGGCGGCACCCAGCGTCAAAGCAGTGCTACTGTTCCCGGGTGGCTTCCCCTTGTTTTTTAGATTCATATCCCTGACACGGCTTCATTAAATACACTGAAATTAATCGCATATCATTTTCTAGTTTAACGCATCTGATTGTAATCAGCCTGTAACTATATAATGGTGCACGGAATGGCCAAACTATTTCAAATACCATAGCTGCTTTAACATTGTTACTCTCAGTGCACCACTCACAGTTTTAACCCACTGTATCTGAGTGTGGAGTCAGAGCTGTACAACAACTGATCGAAAGCTCTAGCACAGATTGTGTCAAGATCGGAGAGAATTATCGGGGTACAACTTCTAGCATACAAACTTCTATAACCCATTCGGCAAATGCTTCAGAGCCTTTCCTGTAGGGATCTTGCGATTCAGTAACAGTTTCATCCCAAGAGCTATAAATGCACTCAATCAGTCCATCAAGTGCTGCTGGTAGAACTGTTTGTACTTAGAAGTGTTATTACCTCACTGTAAACTTGCATTACAGTTGTAATATTGTACAACCTGAGTCACTTATGCTTTCATATTGCATAATTTTCATTGTTTTCTTATCATATTATTATTATTATTATTATTATTATTATTATTATTATTATTATTGTTGTTATTTAACCATTTTATAGGAAAATAAGTTTATGGAGAATTTGCATATTGAATCTCATTGTACCATTCAATAACAATAAAGGAATTTAATTCAATTCAATAGAAGAAAGCACATATTTACAGATGATGACAACTGGATTCTAAGTCAATTAAGATTTCCAGGCGCTATGTACTTGGAGCTCTTGATATTTTTAAGATTAAATGCAGTAAAGTACAGTGGTGTGAAAAACTATTTGCCCCCTTCCTGATTTCTTATTCTTTTGCATGTTTGTCACACAAAATGTTTCTGATCATCAAACACATTTAACCATTAGTCAAATATAACACAAGTAAACACAAAATGCAGTTTTTAAATGATGGTTTTATTATTTACGGAGAAAAAAATCCAAACCTACATGGCCCTGTGTGAAAAAGTAATTGCCCCCTTGTTAAAAAATAACCTAACTGTGGTGTATCACACCTGACCCTAATTTCCGTAGCCACCCCCAGGCCTGATTACTGCCACACCCGTTTCAATCAAGAAATCACTTAAATAGGAGCTGCCTGACACAGAGAAGTAGACCAAAAGCACCTCAAAAGCTAGACATCATGCCAAGATCCAAAGAAATTCAGGAACAAATGAGAACAGAAGTAATTGAGATCTATCAGTCTGATAAAGGTTATAAAGCCATTTCTAAAGCTTTGGGACTCCAGCGAACCACAGTGAGAGCCATTATCCACAAATGGCAAAAACATGGAACAGTGGTGAACCTTCCCAGGAGTGGCCAGCCGACCAAAATTACCCCAAGAGCGCAGAGACGACTCATCCGAGAGGTCACAAAAGACCCCAGGACAACGTCTAAAGAACTGCAGGCCTCACTTGCCTCAATTAAGGTCAGTGTTCACGACTCCACCATAAGAAAGAGACTGGGCAAAAACAGCCTGCATGGCAGATTTGCAAGACGCAAACCACTGTTAAGTAACACCAGTTTACTGTAACTGACTCCGTGGCTCAATAGACTCAA
The DNA here is from genome assembly GCF_016835505.1 of Polypterus senegalus. Lineage (NCBI taxonomy): Eukaryota > Metazoa > Chordata > Cladistia > Polypteriformes > Polypteridae > Polypterus > Polypterus senegalus. The sequence continues at coordinate 29,404,439 of NC_053155.1, read as the reverse complement.
CCCCCGCTTGGGAATCAAGGGGTTGTGTGTTCGATCCTGCGCCCCTCCGTTTTGAGAAGTAAACTGCTCTTGTCTTACTGTTTTACAATAAAAGCATACATTTGATTTCAGTCTGTAACAGCCAGTGCAGTTTATGATCCTTGTAAAGGTTAGCTTTTTTTTTAATTCACTTTTCACTCTCTCAGTCGCGTTCAGAATTAATCCATACAACCCCATCTGACACGGCTGTTTTCACTAAAGGGTTCTGACACACAAGCGCTGGCGAAGCTGCCTTCTTCGTATCTCACCGTCACTTGCTTTTCGTCTTATTGAGTGTTCCTGCCAGTCCCCGCATGTTGCTGTATGCTTTTTCTTTTGTACTACAGGACATGCAGAGGAAAGAATGGTAAAGACCAGTAACTTCGGCGCTATATGCAATCATCAGACACTCCCCATCTGCCCGTGTCGTTCAAGCACAGGAACATATATTAGTGTAAAAGTATAACAAAAGTGCACTTTTATTCAAGTGCACTTTTTCCATTGCCTTTTCCTGTAAGAAGCAGTGTACACTTCTCTCTATCCAGCATACAGCAACATGCGGGGACTGGCAGGAACACTCAATAAAACTGAATAAAAAGAAAATCAAGTGACGGTGAGATACGAAGAAGGCAGCTTCGCCAGCGTCTGTGTGTCAGAACCGGTGGGGCGTTAGTATGCATCGTGGTACAACGCAGAGCTATAGCGCGTCTGTATTCTGTTTCTTTTGTACTCGAGGGCACGCAGAGGAGAGAATAGTAAAGAGCAGTAAGTTCGGCGCTATATGCAATCATCAGACACTCCCCATCTGCCCGTTGTTTTGTTATACTTTTCAATACTTTTATACTGCTCAAACTGGCATGCTCAAAAATACACGTAATGCCACGAAAAGTGCACGCAGACACTTCATTTCTCAAACAAAACAAGTGCACTTTTATTCAAAACTACCTGTATAACCGAAGAAAAAAGAAAGCAAGTTACAGTAGGCGATTGATACGACACCTTGCATGGTGCAATGCTAAGAAGTGCAGATTTTCATTCCGTGCTATATGAAATCATCACATTCAAAAATTAACAGTTCCCACACACCCAAGGACCGTCCTTCCTACATTTACGACACGTGTACTTGTTGCCGTGTACACACCTCTCTGTGCTTATGGTTTCTATTACACTGAATAAGCACCTGACACTGTACTTTCTTCCCTGGGGAAGGTCCGCATCAGAGAATTTCCAGTTCTTGCATAAATTCACACCCGATCTGACGCTGTTCGTTTTCAAATAATATTGCATTAGTGCGATTATATTTTCACATATATTGTCTCTTTCTTTCAGGTGTGTAATAGAAACCACAGCATAGAGAGAAGTGTGTACATTGCTTCTTACAGGAAAAGGCGATGGAAAAAGTGCACTTTTGTTATACTTTTACACTAATATATGTTCCTGTGCTTGAACGACACGGGCAGATGGGGAGTGTCTGATGATTGCATATAGCGCCGAAGTTACTGGTCTTTACCATTCTTTCCTCTGCATGTCCTGTAGTACAAAAGAAAAAGCATACAGCAACATGCGGGGACTGGCAGGAACACTCAATAAGACGAAAAGCAAAGTAAAAACCCAGGTGTAGACCTAGGAAAACGCCCAATGGGGGAAAAACTGATCGAAAGCTCTAGCACAGATTGTGTCAAGATCGGAGAGAATTATCGGGTACAACTTCTAGCATACAAACTTCTATAACCCATTCGGCAAATGCTTCAGAGCCTTTCCTGTAGGGATCTTGCGATTCAGTAACAGTTTCATCCCAAGAGCTATAAATGCACTCAATCAGTCCATCAAGTGCTGCTGGTAGAACTGTTTGTACTTAGAAGTGTTATTACCTCACTGTAAACTTGCATTACAGTTGTAATATTGTACAACCTGAGTCACTTATGCTTTCATATTGCATAATTTTCATTGTTTTCTTATCATATTATTATTATTATTATTATTATTATTATTATTATTATTATTATTGTTGTTATTTAACCATTTTATAGGAAAATAAGTTTATGGAGAATTTGCATATTGAATCTCATTGTACCATTCAATAACAATAAAGGAATTTAATTCAATTCAATAGAAGAAAGCACATATTTACAGATGATGACAACTGGATTCTAAGTCAATTAAGATTTCCAGGCGCTATGTACTTGGAGCTCTTGATATTTTTAAGATTAAATGCAGTAAAGTACAGTGGTGTGAAAACTATTTGCCCCTTCCTGATTTCTTATTCTTTTGCATGTTTGTCACACAAAATGTTTCTGATCATCAAACACATTTAACCATTAGTCAAATATAACACAAGTAAACACAAAATGCAGTTTTTAAATGATGGTTTTTATTATTTACGGAGAAAAAAAATCCAAACCTACATGGCCCTGTGTGAAAAAGTAATTGCCCCCTTGTTAAAAAATAACCTAACTGTGGTGTATCACACCTGACCCTAATTTCCGTAGCCACCCCCAGGCCTGATTACTGCCACACCCGTTTCAATCAAGAAATCACTTAAATAGGAGCTGCCTGACACAGAGAAGTAGACCAAAAGCACCTCAAAAGCTAGACATCATGCCAAGATCCAAAGAAATTCAGGAACAAATGAGAACAGAAGTAATTGAGATCTATCAGTCTGATAAAGGTTATAAAGCCATTTCTAAAGCTTTGGGACTCCAGCGAACCACAGTGAGAGCCATTATCCACAAATGGCAAAAACATGGAACAGTGGTGAACCTTCCCAGGAGTGGCCGGCCGACCAAAATTACCCCAAGAGCGCAGAGACGACTCATCCGAGAGGTCACAAAAGACCCCAGGACAACGTCTAAAGAACTGCAGGCCTCACTTGCCTCAATTAAGGTCAGTGTTCACGACTCCACCATAAGAAAGAGACTGGGCAAAAACAGCCTGCATGGCAGATTTGCAAGACGCAAACCACTGTTAACACTAGAATTACCAGAGCCTACGAAAAAACTCGTAATTCCGTCCCACCTTAAACTGCTTCTTAAATCCCTTCACACCTCTCCTCCAGCGCCCTTTGTCTTCTAAATGTGCTGATAAAGAGAAGCCGGCTATTCCATCCCCCCACCAATTTAGAACGTGCACGAACTTCTCTCAGCTCATGCCTTGATTGAGTATCTGGGAGTGAAGTGGAGTTTTAGAGCGGAAATAATAGATCGTTGTTTGGAACACACGCATTTCATGTCTGTTCCGTTTCTACAGTAATCTGTGTCAACACATTGTTAAAACAGAAACTTTTTTATATTCTAGTAGTAGATGACAAAATGTAGGCATAAACTATATAATGTATGAAGCCTGAAGTCCAAATAGCAAAGAAACATTTTCACAAGAATAACACAATTGCACTTTTATTCAAACATATAACTGCAGAAACAAAAAGCCGCCTTAACATGCGACATTAACACCAGTTTACTGTAACTGACTCCGTGGCTCAATAGACTCAACCCCCGCTTGGGAATCAAGGGGTTGTGTGTTCGATCCTGCGCCCCTCCGTTTTGAGAAGTAAACTGCTCTTGTCTTACTGTTTTACAATAAAAGCATACATTTGATTTCAGTCTGTAACAGCCAGTGCAGTTTATGATCCTTGTAAAGGTTAGCTTTTTTTTTTTTATTCACTTTTCACTCTCTCAGTCGCGTTCAGAATTAATCCATACAACCCCATCTGACACGGCTGTTTTCACTAAAGGTTCTGACACAAACGCTGGCGAAGCTGCCTTCTTCGTATCTCACCGTCACTTGCTTTTCGTCTTATTGAGTGTTCCTGCCAGTCCCCGCATGTTGCTGTATGCTTTTCTTTTGTACTACAGGACATGCAGAGGAAAGAATGGTAAAGACCAGTAACCGGCGCTATATGCAATCATCAGACACTCCCCATCTGCCCGTGTCGTTCAAGCACAGGAACATATATTAGTGTAAAAGTATAACAAAAGTGCACTTTTATTCAAGTGCACTTTTTCCATTGCCTTTTCCTGTAAGAAGCAGTGTACACACTTCTCTCTATCCAGCATACAGCAACATGCGGGGACTGGCAGGAACACTCAATAAAACTGAATAAAAAGAAAATCAAGTGACGGTGAGATACGAAGAAGGCAGCTTCGCCAGCCTGTGTGTCAGAACCGGGGGGTGGGGGGCGTTAGTATGCATCGTGGTACAACGCAGAGCTATAGCGCGTCTGTATTCTGTTTCTTTTGTACTCGAGGGCACGCAGAGGAGAGAATAGTAAAGAGCAGTAAGTTCGGCGCTATATGCAATCATCAGACACTCCCCATCTGCCCGTTGTTTTGTTATACTTTTCAATACTTTTATACTGCTCAAACTGGCATGCTCAAAAAATACACGTGTAATGCCACGAAAAGTGCACGCAGACACTTCATTTCTCAAACAAAACAAGTGCACTTTTATTCAAAACTACCTGTATAACCGAAGAAAAAAGAAAGCAAGTTACAGTAGGCGATTGATACGACACCTTGCATGGTGCAATGCTAAGAAGTGCAGATTTTCATTCCGTGCTATATGAAATCATCACATTCAAAAATTAACAGTTCCCACACACCCAAGGACCGTCCTTCCTACATTTACGACACGTGTACTTGTTGCCGTGTACACACCTCTCTGTGCTTATGGTTTCTATTACACTGAATAAGCACCTGACACTGTACTTTCTTCCCTGGGGGAAGGTCCCGCATCAGAGAATTTCCAGTTCTTGCATAAATTCACACCCGATCTGACGCTGTTCGTTTTCAAATAATATTGCATTAGTGCGATTATATTTTCACATATATTGTCTCTTTCTTTCAGGTGTGTAATAGAAACCACAGCATAGAGAGAAGTGTGTACATTGCTTCTTACAGGAAAAGGCGATGGAAAAAGTGCACTTTTGTTATACTTTTACACTAATATATGTTCCTGTGCTTGAACGACACGGGCAGATGGGGAGTGTCTGATGATTGCATATAGCGCGAAGTTACTGGTCTTTACCATTCTTTCCTCTGCATGTCCTGTAGTACAAAAGAAAAAGCATACAGCAACATGCGGGACTGGCAGGAACACTCAATAAGACGAAAAGCAAGTGACGGTGAGATACGAAGAAGGCAGCTTCGCCAGCGTTTGTGTGTCAGAACCCTTTAGTGAAAACAGCCGTGTCAGATGGGGTTGTATGGATTAATTCTGAACGCGACTGAGAGAGTGAAAAGTGAATAAAAAAAAGCTAACCTTTACAAGGATCATAAACTGCACTGGCTGTTACAGACTGAAATCAAATGTATGCTTTTATTGTAAAACAGTAAGACAAGAGCAGTTTACTTCTCAAAACGGAGGGGCGAAGGATCGAACCCACGACCCTTGATTCCCAAGCGGGGGTTGAGTCTATTGAGCCACGGAGTCAGTTACAGTAAACTGGTGTTAATGTCGCATGTTAAGGCGGCTTTTTGTTTCTGCAGTTATATGTTTGAATAAAAGTGCAATTGTGTTATTCTTGTGAAAATGTTTCTTTGCTATTTGGACTTCAGGCTTCATACATTATATAGTTTATGCCTACATTTTGTCATCTACTACTAGAATATAAAAAAGTTTCTGTTTTAACAATGTGTTGACACAGATTACTGTAGAAACGGAACAGACATGAAATGCGTGTGTTCCAAACAACGATCTATTATTTCCGCTCTAAAACTCAATCAAGGCATGAGCTGGGAGAAGTTCGTGCACGTTCTAAATTGGTGGGGGGATGGAATAGCCGGCTTCTCTTTATCAGCACATTTAGAAGACAAAGGGCTGGCGGAGAGGTGTGAAGGGATTTAAGAAGCAGTTTAAGGTGGGACGGAATTACGAGTTTTTCGTATGTTAAGCAAAAAGAACATTAGGGCTCGTCTCAATTTTGCTAAGAAACATCCCAATGATTGCCAAGACTTTTGGGAAAATACCTTGTGGACTGATGAGACAAAAGTTGAACTTTTTGGAAGGCAAATGTCCCGTTACATCTGGCATAAAAGGAACACAGCATTTCAGAAAAAGAACATCATACCAACAGTAAAATATGGTGGTGGTAGTGTTATGGTCTGGGGTTGTTTTGCTCCTTCAGGACCTGGAAGGCTTGCTGTGATAGATGGAACCATGAATTCTACTGTCTACCAAAAAATCTTGTAGGAGAATGTCTGGCCCTCTGTTCGTCAACTCAAGCTGAAGCGATCTTGGGTGCTGCAACAGGACAATGACCCAAAACACACCAGCAAATCCACCTCTGAATGGCTGAAGAAAAACAAAATGAAGACTTTGGAGTGGCCTAGTCAAAGTTCTGACCTGAATCCAATTGAGATGCTATGGCATGACCTTAAAAATGCGGTTCATGGTAGAAAACCCTCAAATAAAGCTGAATTACAACAATTCTGCAAAGATGAGTGGGTCAAAATTCCTCCAGAGCGCTGTAAAAGACTCATTGCAAGTTATCGCAAACGCTTGATTACAGTTATTGCTGCTACGGGTGGCCCAAGCAGTTATTAGGTTCAGAGGGCAATTACTTTTTCACACAGGGCCATGTAGGTTTGGATTTTTTTTTCTCCCTAAATAATAAAAAACCATCATTTAAAAACTGCATTTTGTGTTTACTTATGTTATATTTGACTAATGGTTAAATGTGTTTGATGATCAGAAACATTTTGTGTGACAAACATGCAAAAGAATAAAAAATCAGGAAGGGGGAAAATAGTTTTTCACACCACTGTATATATATATATTACATTATACAGAACATTTTTTACTTAATTTAAATCATGTATACTGTTATTAATTAAACGTGGACACTGATAGTTACTGTAGTGATGAACTGGCGCCCCATTTACTTATTGTTCCTGCCTTGTGCTGTATGCTTGCTGGGACTGGCGTGACCCTGGATGGACAGATGGATGGAATAATTAAACATGTACTATGAATATATTTCAATGTTCCTTAAACGTTTTGAAGAATCGGTGTTCTAAACTTAAAAATAGCTTGACGTTTATTATAGAGCTGATTGTGTGGCGATTGGTTACTTGGAGAAAGAAAAGGAAGGAAAACAATTGGAGGTTAGTATGTTTGAAACTGAAAGTACTGCTGTAATAAATAATTTTATTGAGGGTCGTCACGGCGCAGCAAGCATCTTGTGGGAGGCAGGAACAATCACTACCACTGTGCCACTATGGCCCCATGCTTTACATGCTTTAATTCATTTCATCATGAAAATTATATAAAGCATACATCTTAGCATTTAAATTGTTCAGAGAGCTGTAATATCATGAATGTAATGTATTCTGTGTCCTATAAGCTTAAGACAAAGCCTGTCTAAGAAGCATGTAGTGATTCACACACATAGACTACATAGAAGAACACACAAAATACGAAGCATTTAATTTGCTACTTTAGTTATGATCAGATTTGATAAACTAGTAAATTAAACGATTTTAAGATGAAGTTTATGACGTTCTACTTTAATGACAAAATAAACTACGAGATTAAAGTGGAAATTTTGAGATTAAAGTTGACATTTAGAGTTTTTTTTTCCACTGTGTCCCTATTTTTGTTTATTTTCTCTGTACCCTAATAAGCTTCCATATGACACTTAGACGGTGGGCTACAACTCGCCTTTTCATGGTGGCTTTGATATCTGACAACTTCTTTTTTATTTCAGGCACTTTGTGACTTTCTGAACTTGAACATTCTGTCAGCTTCCTTTTGTTGTTTATACAACTGCTTAAACCAACAAAGTACGCTTTTTCTAGCCTGCACTTGGCATTCACTGATATTCTTCTTTTTTCCCCGTGCTTTTCCCTTTTTCTTTTCATAGAACGCTGAACCTATGGGAATATTTATATTGATTTGCATATTCAAAGAGGCATAATTCTGGGAGGAAATGGAGAGAGACAGCAGGCGTGTGCACAAGTGTTACATTTCATGCTGACCGGGATTTATGTAGCGGCAGTGCATGGAAGTTGGCTTATGCACAGTTTTCTGCATCTGAATGTTTTTCTGCATATGCACTTTTCAACTTTTCCCCGTACACCATGTTTTAGTGTGAATTCTACGCACGGCGTTATGCATGAGGCCCCTAGTGTTTCTTTTTTGCTATATGGTTGCAAGACTTCAGTACTGTTGTCTTTTTGGAGAATCATTGGGTACCACTGGTATGACTTAATGTCGAATGAACGGATGCTCACGGAGTCACGAATGAAGCATGTTACCTGCATTGTGAGGGAGGAATAGTTATGGCACTACGGCCAGGTGACGTGGTTCTCAGAGATTGATCTGACTCACAGGATTCTCATTGTTGAGGACCTGAGTAGCAGGACCAGGCCAAGGGGATGTCCACGTAATACCTGGCTGCAGCAGACAGATGGTCATTTATGGAGGGTGGGACTGGAACAGGTGTGTCTGCCTGGGGGGCTGCCAATTGGGAAGATGGGGTGTTTCATGGTGTGTTGGGTGAGGCAAAGTACTGTATCAGTGCATGCTTCCCAACCTAACCTAACCTAATTATAGTCTTTGACTTTATTAAATATTTTTAATGAGCCAAAAAGCTAAGCTAAATACATGTAAATGTGTGTGGAAAAATCAAAAATTTCAAGAGCTGTCATAGATAATGCTGGCTGACATACCCAATGTGTGTGCTGTTTAGTCTCACATTGTTGCGTCTCACGGTGTGAGTCTTCTATGCTCTTCCTCCTTCTCCATCTTCCTGGTGCTCACCTTCTTCATCACTTTCACTTTAAGCTGATACATTTTTCAAGCTTGTCAGAACCAAAATGAACACCCTCCTCTCTGCCCAATGTCATTTTGTCAGACCGTGCCAGTATATGTTCATGACGTGTTAAGGTAACCAGTTTTTCGAGAGCTTCTCTTTTACGGGAAGTCTAGAAAATGATCAGTTTACTATTTAAGGTTCTAACTTTTTAATCTTGCTAGACTGCCCTTTTTAGAGTATTAAGTTTCCATTTTTCTTGTTCAGCCTTCTGTCTCTCCTAACACTTTCACTTTCTGTGGTTAGACAAGCTACTTTTACTGAGATCAAATATTTAAGTGCAAAACAAAATCAAAGAATTACAATTTAAACATAATAAAAAATTCTATAATCCTTCTAAACACTTTAAAGCACAACCTTCATTGATAAAAGTTTAAGAAACTACAGTATGTCACATCCCATTAAAACCCAATAAATTCCTTTATTGAAAGAATGTTCAAACATTTTAAACTTCTAATATCATTAAGGTAATATTAATTCTAAAACAAAAATGAATCTATTAGACCTCAGTCATATCCTTTTAACTGCTATATAAAATGGGTTTTCCAGACTGAATTTTTAAAATAAAGATTAATCTACAAAAGCTTTTTTGAAAGGTAACTTTTTTTTCATGTAGAGCACTGGATTCTTCTTTTTTCATCAGTAAGACATCAGAACCAAACATGCTGACAGATTTTGCTATCTTAACAGAAATGTCCCTGGCTGTGGGCTTAAGTTAATTAAATGAATTAGCTTGTTCTTTTAATTCATAAAAGAAAGCCGATAAACACTCTTGAAACTTATACATATTCAGGCAAGGCTTAAAATGATGTGGGATTTAAGACTTCAATTAGTGCTATTAATTGAGGGGGTTTTGTCACTCCAAATTACACCAAATTCAACTCAGTGTTAATCAATGTTTATTGCAAGTATCTTATGTCTATGCTGTGCCGTTCCAAATTAGGACATAACTACATTGTAAGAGCCAATCTTAGAAAGTTGAAGTTTTGAGTTAAACTCATATTAATTAATTTGAATAGAACATAAATTTCTTTCATAGTCCTAACTTATGGTATAGTCTTTTCCCCCTATAAGTTAGCAAGAGATAGAACCTTCTTACTATAACTGAGAGTGTGATAAATAAGCTTAGTTGTGGTAAGAACGAGTCCTAGTAAAGAGGGACTTGAAAGATTCATTTTTTAAGTTAGAAATGGCATAAGCATACAGTTTTCTGACCGTTTTGAAATGGTTCAGAAATGTTAAGTAAATGGTAACGATTTGAGATATAACAAGATTAAGCCTAGAACTGAACTTTTCTTAACATTAATTTTTTCCCTTTTTTGCTATTTAAATTTTCCTTTTTGTGTGAACTGTTTTACTTTGAAACTTAACTAAACTTTTAAAAACAAAGATATTTTGTCTGTGGAATCATTTCTGGGCATCAGGCTTTTGTTGAATCCCATTTTTGAGTTGAAGCTGCAGAACTTTGATAATTTTGGGGAAACGCAGCTACATACATATTAAAGCAAACAACATAATTCTTAGACACACAGACACAAAATAAATCCCTAATATCCATTTTCATTGTCAAGAATAGCATAAAGTCCTTTGCTCTGCCAATATCTGTAGTATTTCAGTTTCTCATCACCCATCATCCAAAAGTCAGCTAATGTGTCTGGGTTGCAGTCTGCTAAGACCTCTGCCTTCACCCACTTCCCAGAGTACATCCGCAATTGCCCCTGTTTCTCCTTCAGGTGGTGTGCCCACAAGAGCTCTTACAGATAGGGCGAGAAGCATAGACATCTGGGAGAGGCTCAGAGTAGAGCCGCTGACCCTCCTCATTGAGAGGAGCCCATTGACGTGGTTCAGGCTTCTGATATGGATGCCTCCCTGAGGAAGTTTTACAGACACAGCCAGCTAGTTTCAGTCAACGAACCATTCAGCAAAAGTGTGTCAAGAAACTCGGCTGGGGCTCCTTTATACCAAGAGCAATATGCTTGTATAATGCCTCACTGGGACTAGGACTGCCAAGTCAGGCATTTTCTTTCATTTTAATTTTCTTGCTTTTAGTCATTCTGGCGTGTGTTCAGACCATAGTTTGTGTATATGTATTTATTTATTTAATTATCTACCTATTTGTGTATTTATTTATTGAAAGAACTTCTGTAAATAAGACCAAGTACCCTTGGGGACAAATCTATCTATCTATCTATCTATCTATCTATCTATCTATCTATCTATCTATCTATCTATCTATCTATCTATCTATCTATCTATCTATCATATAGTGCCTTTCATATCTATCTATCTATCTATCTATCTATCTATCTATCTATCTATCTATCTATCTATCTATCTATCTATCTGTTATGTAGTGTCTTTCAAACTCTCTATCTATCTATCTATCTATCTATCTATCTATCTATCTATCTATCTATCTATCTATCTATCTATCTATCTATCTATCTATCTATCTAATTGTTATATAGTGCCTTATCTATCTATCTATCTATCTATCTATCTATCTATCTATCTATCTATCTATCTATCTATCTATCTATTGCCTTTCACATCTATCTATCTATCTATCTATCTCCCACATAGCCTGGGAACACCTTGGGATCCCACAGTATGAGTTGGCAATTGTGTCTAAGGAAAGGGACATAGTTTGTGTATATGTATTTATTTATTTAATTATCTACCTATTTATGTATTTATTTATTGAAAGAACTTCTGTAAATAAGACCAAGTACCCTTGGGGACAAATCTATCTATCTATCTATCTATCTATCTATCTATCTATCTATCTATCTATCTATTATCCTGCCTACTATTCTAAAATCTATCTATCTATCTATCTATCCTTTCTGTCTGTGGAATCTCTGTCTGTCGATTACTCTGGTCTGGGTGGGCGTGGTTGTTGGTCGCAGGTTCGCTCCGTTCGTTTGGGTATCTGTGAGTATTTCTCGTTTTCTTTTTCTAACTTTCTTTACTATTAGTTTTATGTATGAAGATTTTTTTACTGATTTGCCATTTATTTGAAAGTATATAGTTTATTGTCAGTGGTTGTTGTAATAGTCGGACGCTGCGGCTCGCCGCCATGGCGCGTCGAGCAAAGCCTCCAGGGCTTAACCCGAAATTTTGAAAATCTTTCAAGGAAAAATGGAATTAAAGTGGTTGTGGACCCGATGGTTTCTGTTGAGGCGTGTGTTATTGAGGTAGCGAAAAGAGTTGGCTGTAAGAATGTGAAGTCAGCATCCCGAATGAACAAAACTATTGTAGTTTTTCTAAGCGAAGCTATGGTGCATACTATAGTGCAGGAAGGCCTGGTGATAAACGGCTCGCTAGTCCCGGTTCTGCCTTTATCGACTCCTGCTAAACGAGTTATTATTTCAAATGTTCCACCATTTTTGAAAAATGAGGCTTTATTAAATGAACTTCGTAGATATGGTGAAGTCATATCTGATGTGGTTATGATACCGCTTGGCTGCCGCTCACCGGATTTAAAGCATGTCGTGTCTTTCCGGAGACAGGTGTACATGATACTAAATAACTCGCGTGAGGAGCTTGATGTGGCCTTGAAATTTAAAGTAGAGGGTTACGAATATATAGTTTTTATCACTACGGAACAAATGAAATGCTTTAAGTGTGGTCAGACAGGGCACAAAGCGAGTCAGTGTAAGCGGGTGAGATGACGGAGAGCTCGGATATGCCGGGACCGTCTGGTGTGCACAGAGAGCCCGTGATAGAACTTCGGACAACAAAGAGAATGAGTCGGTGATCAGTGATTCGGAAATGGAGGATCTGAGTTACGATTCAGATGAAGCGGCTGAAGATCAGAGTGAAATTACTGTAGTTCAAAGTATCACAGCTGGCCGGGACATGAAGCAGGGAGCTGGAAGTGTCCAGCGGAGAGCCTGCGTTAGGAAAAACCTGAGGGCTGAAATGATCACGGCCGAGCTAATGCCGGGCAGATTAGTAAAAGTAATGGGAACAAGAAGGCTGAAGTCAGCCATGAAGAGGAGGAGATGGTGGCTAAGGTGATACCAGGGGTCGAATATTATAAAGATGACCCTGCAGCGCTTCTCCAAAAACACCCACCGAGTATTGCCGCTCTAGAGACGTGCCCAAGAGATGCGCCTTCTCAAGGGGCGGAGAAGAGCGCTGGCTGTGCAGGCATTGACTGAAGAAACAACGCATGAGACGGGGCCGATGGAGAAATGCTCGTTGAAGACAGTAACGATGAACACGGTTATGTTAAGCCGGTAACCAGAAAAGAAAAGAACAAATAACCAGTGGTGGGCGCCAAGAAGAGCACTAAGACTGAAAGTGCAGAGGCCGCCGCTAGTGATCAGCAGCAGACAGACGGCACTGAAATCAAAGCGAGAGAGGAAGGAGGGGAGGACGGCAATGAATCTGACCCGTCGATAAGAGTTGATCTGTCATCTCACTCGAGCTTACACGAGGCTTACAGCACAGAAAGCATTTTGCGCTTTTAGAGTTTTAGAAGGGAAGCGGGGGGTCAGTATAGTCGAACACTTTCCTGATCTCCATCAGTTTCTGAGCTCGGCGAAGCAAGTGCGGCGGCGGGCTGCTGAATTAGGTATGACCTCCAAAGAGAGAGTCCGATTAAAGAATATCATAAGCAAAGTGAAACGTTCACTAGAAGCACAATCATGATGGCAGTTTTAATGCGATTACCCGTTTCTTTGGTTAATGTAGTGTTGTTGACCGCCACCTTATTTTCTTTTAAAATGCCTGTCTATTCCCTGTGCTCTTTCAATATAAACGGCTGCAGAGATCTAGTAAAAAGAACGGCGCTATTTGAGCACTTAGCGCAAAAAGAATTAACGTGGTTTTCCTTCAAGAGACCCATACTGACGAGGCTAATCAGTCTGACTGGCACAGAGAGTGGCCAGGGCTGGCACATCTTAGTCATGGCTCAAATCTCAGTGCAGGAGTCGCGATCTTATTTTCTAAGAGTTTTGTACCTGACAGTGTTGTTTGTACTGAGTTAATCGGGGAGGCTGCTGAAGGTAGAAGCGCAGCTGGGAGAGAAGAAGTGGGTGTTCATTAACGTGTACGCCCCAAATGTAGGGATTGAGAGAACTCACTGCTTCTCAGTTTTAAATGATGTCCTGGGGACATGTGACAATGATGAGCTGGTGTTTGTTGGGGGCGACTTTAACTGCACAGAAAATGCGCAGCTGGACAGGAATGGGCTAGAACCGCACCGGGTCCGTCCAATCACTGAGGTCTGTGGTCACCAATAATAATCTCCTTGATATTTGGAGGGATTTTTATCCGGGGGTCCGGCAGTATACGTGGGTGAAGAGCTCAGCTGGGCTGCTGTCTATGGCTCGACTTGACAGAATTTACATCCAGAAAAATCACAGGAACCTCATAGCTAACTGCTCCATTCTTCCAACTAGTTTATCTGATCACTGTCTTGTTTCCCTTCAAATCTCTTTTCTCTCTGCTCCTTCTGTTAAATCCTACTGGCACTTTAATAATAATCTACTGAAAGACCCCCACTTCATCAACTGTTTCAAATACTTCTGGACACAATGGAGATACAAAAAGAAGACCTTCTCTTCACTGAGGCAATGGTGGGATTGCTCAAAAACTGAGATACGCGTATTGTGCCAACAATACACCGAGCACACCACCAGGGATGTGAATGCGGCCATTTCTGAACTGGAGAAGGATATTGAGGAACTTCATTCAGTTTTATGTAATAACTTTGACGGCAGCATTTTTGAGTCCCTCAAAACTAAGAAACAATTATTGATGGACCTTATAGACAAGAGAGTCAACGGCGCACTCGTCCGCTCGAGAATGCAGTCGCTCACCCAGATGGACGCTCCTACGCAATTTTTTAAACTGGAAAAAACAATTGGCCAAAGTAAGACCATCAACTGTTTAAAAAATGACAAAGGTCAAAACCTGCTGGAGCCTGAAGCCCTTCGATCCTGGGCACACCAATTTTACCAGCGACTGTTTTCTGCAGACATTGAAGAGGTACATTTAGAGTCGTCAGTTTTCTCCAGGACTTACCTCAGGTTCTAGATGGAGAGAAAGACTTCATGGAAACTACGATCTCTCTAGATGAGTTGACCACAGCGTTGAATGGGCTGAACATTGGGAAGTCCCCAGGAATTGACGGTTTGCCTGTTGAGTTTTTTAAAGCTTTTTGGTGTCACCTTGGCTGATCTGGCAGAGGTTTTCTGTGAAAGTCTGCGAGTGGGTGAACTGCCCCTTTCCTGTCGCAGGGCGGTTATCACACTACTCCCAAAGAAAGGAGACCTCACGGAGCTAAAGAACTGGCGCCCAGTAAGCCTGCTGTGTGCGGATTACAAAATCTTCTCCAAGGCCCTGGCTAACCGGTTAGGAAGAGTCATGGCGAGTATCGTGAACCCCGAGCAGACATACTGTGTCCCCAGCAGGTGTATTCTGGACAACATCTTCCTGGTTCGGGATGTGATTGATGCTGCCAGGCTCTTTGGGTTTGATGCTGGTCTTTTATCACTGGATCAGGAGAAGGCGTTTGACAGGGTGGACCACAATTACCTTTTAGCAGTGCTGAAGGCCTTTGGCTTTGGACCTTCATTCATTAAACACATTGGACTTTTATATCACAACGTTTTTAGTGTCGTGAAACTCAATGGAACACTAACCGCCCCGTTCAAGGTCACCAGAGGGATACGTCAGGGTTGCTCTCTGTCCGGTATGCTCTTCTCGCTCTCCATCGAGCCGCTACTACAACAAATTCGCATCCGCCTTCAAGGTCTGAACATCCCTCAGTGCCCGAATTTACAGCTCAAGGTGGTCGCGTATGCTGATGATTTAACCGTGTTCATCTGTCATCCTGGAGACATCACGGAGCTGAAACATTGCCTGGATGAATTTGAAAAACTGTCATCGGCAAAAATTAACTGGGACAAAAGTACCGCATTTTTAATTGGCAACTGGAGGGATGGAGACCCACCGGGCCTACCTGGTGGCCTTAAGTGGAACAGAAGAGTCTTCAGATACCTGGGGTGTTTTAGGACAAGGAGGAGTAGCTGAAGAAAACTGGGCAGACTGGGCGGAAAAAGTTCAAGCCAGACTGAAGAAATGGAAGTATCTTCAAAAGGAGATCTCCTGTCGAGGCAGGGTCCTCATTATTAATAACTTAATAGCCTCCATGTTCTGGCATAAGTTACAGTGTATAGACCCTCCAATATCGGTCATCAAGAACATCCAGGCAATACTTTTAGATTTCTTTTGGGATGGCCTGCATTGGGTAAAGCGCAGTGTCCTGTATCTGCCTGTAGAAGAGGGCGGTCAGGGACTCATTGACTTGGTGAGCAAGATGGAGGCCTTTAGGTTACAGGCATTACATCGGCTCTTATACGGCCCTGAGCACCTACCATGGAGACAGCTGGCCTTTACCTTATTTCGTGGGGTAAGGAATTTAAATTTTGCTGAACATTATTTTTATTACATTCTGCCAACGTTGTTGGGTCTGACCTGCCGAATTTTATAAATCTGCACTTCAGGTTTGGCACAGAAAGTTCAGAAGGACCAGGCTAAATCTGGAAAGTATTTTTGGTTCTTGGAAGAACCTTTAGTCTGGAATCCTCTTTTAGATTGTTCGTTATTATTTTCTGACTCATTCGTATCAATTCTTTTAAACAAAAGAATTTTAAAAATAAGACATTTATTTAATACAAATATGAGGTGCTGGCACACCCCTGCCCACCTAGCGACAGTCCTGGGGATCAGATCAGTACGCTTGGTTGACATTTTTCTTAGTCAAGTACAAACAGCACTGCGGAGGTCAGGAGCGAGTTCACTGTGTGACGAGTACTTCACAGGTGAGGGACACCAGAAGCAGAGATGACATCACCCACCATCATTGTAAGACCACACGTCACTGACCACACTGACAGACCTGGACACCTTCTCAGATTTGGGACTCTGGTCGAGAAAGACTTTGAACTGTTTAACAAAAAAGAACTTTATAAACTGTGTGTCAAAGTGACATTTTATAACCAACTGAAAGGGTTGCCAGATACTTTGTGGAGGAAAGAACTGCAGGTCTCAGAGAACATAACACCTTCATGGAGAGCTTTTTATAAACTCCCGTTACAGAAAAGACTTGGGGATCTGCAGTGGAGGATAATGCACTCGGCCTTGGCCACAAACTCATTTCTGAATATAATTAACGCTTCAGAGACTGACCAGTGCCCGTTCTGTGACACAAGGGAGACCATCTTTCATATGTTCATTCACTGTGAACGGCTGAGGCCTTTGTTTATTTTCTTGGATTTAATTCTTAGTGGTTTTGGTTTTGGTCTCTCAAAAATTAACTTTATCTTTGGTATTAACTATAATCAAAAAAATAGGAATAAGTCTGTTCTTGGGAATTTCCTCTTAGGACAGGCCAAGTTGGCAATCCTAAAAACAAGGAGGAATAAAGAGAAAAACCTCATGGGGACCGACGCTCTGCTGCTGTTCAAAGTTTTAATTAAAAGTCGACTAAAACTCGAATTCATGTACCATAAACTAACAAACAATTTAGAAATGTTCAGCGACATGTGGGGGACACGACAGGTACTGTGTGCTGTGGAGGGGGGCAAACTGGTGATCAACTGGGAATGAAAAGCATTGGTGGGCTTCAACAATATGCTTTAATTAATGTGCGGAGTAGGAGGAGTGTAAAGGGGGATCAGTGGTGGTCTTTGTATCATAGTGAACTGTCAATTTTTTATTAATGTGCGGAGTAGGAGGAGTGTAAAGAGGGGAGCAGTGGTGGTCTTTGTATCATAATGAACTGTCAATTGTTTTGATTTTCTTATTAATGTGCGGAGTAGGAGGAGTGTAAAGGGGGAGTAGTGGTAGTTGTCTATTTACTTTTTGTTTATCTTGAATATTGGGGCTGTTTATCTTATGACTGTGTATATTGTTAATGTTCATAATAAAGGTCATTTTAAAATTATCTATCTATCTATCTATCTATCTATCTATCTATCTATCTATCTATCTATCTATCATATAGTGCCTTTCATATCTATCTATCTATCTATCTATCTATCTATCTATCTATCTATCTATCTATCTATCTATCTATCTATCTATCTATCTATCTATCTATCTATCTATCTATCTCCCACATAGCCTGGGAACACCTTGGGATCCCACAGTATGAGTTGGCAATTGTGTCTAAGGAAAGGGACATCTGGGCTTCACAATTAAGATTGCTGCCTCCATGGCCCAGTCTTGGATAAGAGGTGGAAAATGAATGAATGACGGATAAACAGCCCATCACTCAAACACAGTCATCCACCATCGAAAGTACTCTGACAGGAAGTATCGCTGTGTGGTTTGGTAGCAACACATAGCAGAACCGCTAGGCTCTTCAGAGAGTGGTGCAGTCAGCTGAACACATCACAGGGTGTGCACTCTCTGACTTCTAGGAAATTTACACCAAGAGAATTTGAACTAGGACAAGTAATATTATCCATGATTGCAGCCGTGTCGGCAATGGCCTCTTTATTGTGCTTCTGTCATGGTAAACAGTATGGCTGCCTAAAGTCCAGTCCTAATAGACTGAGGAGGAGCTCCTGTCTGTAATGTGTAAATGGCACATTAAAAATGGAAATCGTCTAGAAATACATGATGCCCTATTTTTAACTCTCTCCCAATAAGTTATTTAAGTCATCTAATTAGTTATTAATAATAATCATATTTGCATATGTGTAATTCTATTAATGATTTTTGAATTTATAAAGTTATGTGTTGTTATAGTCCCTTTATGTTTGTCTTAAGGCACAGTCATTGAAGTTAAGCAACTATGCATTTCACTGCATACTGTACTACATGTATAAATTGTATATGAACAATAAAATTTGAATTTATCATATGCATTGAAGACACATACCATCTGTCTTGTGTATAAAAGTGTTCATTAACCATAAGTAAAATTAGTAAGAATAGAAATTGTACAATGAAAACAGAACTACTCGCATCATGTGCTTGAACTGAGCACTGTCAGTTTAGTTTTTAATCATTATAGTCTTATTCTTTTGTGCGCCGATAAATTACTTTTTTTCCAGTACTCATTCCAAACATGCATTGTTCAGATTCTATTCTTCTGTATAATTCCTTCTTCTATTATTAAAACATACTTTTCAATTTCAAGTCGGCCACAATGTGGAAGCCTTTGTGGAGTCTGCACATTCCTCCTCCATCTTTATGGCTTTTCCTACAGGTACTCAGTTTCTCTCAGAAACATATGCATATTTAAATTGGTTTGTTTCTGTCCAGGGTTGTTTCCTTCCTTTCACTTTATGTTACTGGGATAGGACCCTCCTCCCCATGACCATGAATTAAGAAAAAATGTTAGAAATAGATGAATGGACGGACTGTTCAGTTTTTGTTTGTCTCAGTATAGCAGCTCTGCTTGCAGGGGTCTGCAACAGAATTGATTTAACACACCTTTTAAATTGCCAGAAATATAATTAGTGACTTTTTGTGTTAATTAGCCCCCTTCAATCCTTTGATTTTATGAAAAGGGATCATTTTAAGGTAAATGATTATGCTTATTTATTCAGAATTTTAGAGCTACAACTGCATTTCCAACCTGCTTACTCTGTCTTCGCCCTGTGAAATTTAGCCCAGTTGGGGAAAGCAGAGAATTATCGTCATAGATGGGAGTCTGCGTTGTTTTGCAAACAGGGCCCTAAAAAGTCACAAGTGCAGCAGGCACTGCAAGGGCAGCTCTAACTTGGTGTCTGTAGATCAAGTGAGGGTGGAACTGGCCTTAACCACGAGATAGTTCTAATGGAAGTGGAAACCAAAAATTCTTATGGACATGTTATTTACAGAGGATTCAAAAAATGTTCAGATTTATTCACTTTCACATTCTGCACACTTTAGTGTGTTGTAGATTTAATTTTAAGTGGATACAGTTTCTGCGGTGGGCTGGTGCCCTGCCCGGGGTTTCTTTCCTGCCTTGTGCCCTGTGTTGGCTGGGATTGGCTCTACCAGACCCCTGTGACCCTGTAGTTAGGATATGCCGGGTTGGATAATGGATGGATGGATGGATACATTTTCATTTCTGTACTCATCAATTTACACTCAAAAACTCATAATGAGAAAGTTTTGCAGATTTATTTAAAATCAAAAAATAAAATCGCTCATTCATCTAAGTATTCAGACCTTTAATTCAGTACTTTATGGAAGCAGTTCTGAATCTTTGTGGGTAAGTATCTAAAAGCTTTGTACACCTAAATTTGAGTAGTTTATCCCCTTCTTCCTGGCAGATCCTCTCAGGCCCCATTAGACTGGATGGGAAGCGACTGCAAGCTGCCATTTTCAGGTCTCTCCACAGATGTTTTATGGGGTTTAAGTTTGGTGTTTTGTTAGCCACTCAAGGAAAGTTGTAGACCTGTCCCAAAGCCACTCCATTGCTTTTGGTCATTGTTGTGCTGAAAAAATGATAGATTGTAAAATCCTAAAAAAGAACAAACAGTCAAAATTCTTCTAACCAGAAAAACTATTAGGAAACTTGACATCTTTAAATTTAAACACAATTCAGTATCAGATTCCAGGAACAAATATAGACTGAGCTTTATACAGTTGCATCTCATGATGCCACAACGTGACTTCCTGGTTGTTTCCATGACAATAATGATGCTAACATGAAACAAGATGGTGGCACCAAAAATATCTTAGTCTGTGACCAGAGTAAAGTAAAAAAAAAAAATAAATAAGAATATCTAATCACAATAATCAGTTGCCCTACATTACAGCACTTTCTGCATTGCTTCTATCTTCCCAAGCACTAACCTTTCTGGGACCCCAAAATCCATCCCACCTGGATTTAGTACTGAGACTCTGTTTACATTTCCTGAGAGCTGCCCTAATCTTTAGGCTTATGATTGTGGGTACACTGGGGCCTGTTGGGGATCCATGTATTAGAAAAAGAGAACAATTTGAGATAAGCATCAAATAAAAAAATAAAAAAAAGTGCCATAGATGACAGACGGGAATTCTGGCTGGACAGTAGCATGACCTCTTGCCAAGATGGAAGGTACCAGATGATGGGTGAGCAGATGCTGGAGACCAGTAGCAGCTCCATCCTCATATGTTAGGTTGCAGTGGTCCGCTATAGGTGTCTCAACTTGGACACCAGGGGGTTTAATGGAAAGTGGAGTTCGGAAATGCAGCCCTGTCAGGGTTCCTGGGTGCAGCAAAGGGGTGCTTTCACACTGTGCTGTAAAAATGGTGCCTTACTTCGGATAAGATGTAAAACTGAGGTCCTGACTCTCTGTGATCATTTGGGATCTTAGGGCATCCTCTTTAAAGAGTATGGTGTATCTCGATGTCTGGGGTAAAATACCCACCACAGCCTCATCATTCTGGCTCTCTAATCATCCCTTGTATCTAACTGGCTATCTCTCACTACTTCACCACCTAAAAGCTCAAGTGTGATGAATGTACTGGCGCAAAAATGGATGCCATCGCATCATCCATGTGGATGCTGCACATTGAAATGGCTCCCTGCTCACTATGAAAAGTACTTTGAGAAAAGCACTATATAAATGTAAATTATTATTATTTACGTAGAGAGGGAATAGCATGAGGCCTGCTATCTCTTGTTCACAGTTTGTATTTATTGTTACATGAATCTCTTTCTGGGGCTCATTATAACTGGAAAGTAAATTAACGCATTCTTTACAATTTTTATTATATGGCATTCAAATTATTTACTGTTCAGTTAACACACCTATTGCTGTTCATAAGTGGAGAGGTTCTATTTTCTTCTTTTTTCAGTAAAATAGACATATGCTCATTATATGAGATGCAATATTACAGTGTATGTATACAGTGTATGTGGTCAGTTAGGCCACCTAACTTTCATAAACATAATACAACATGCATGATGGTTGTTGAACATGCTTCCGGTATCTATCTATCTATCTATCTATCTATCTATCTATCTATCTATCTATCTATCTATCTATCTATCTATTGTAATAGATACAAAGAAACAATTTGAAAGGTTTGGGGTTTTTAGCCCCGTATACTGTAAATCAGGATCAGTAATTTCAGACAAAATCATCTGACACATAAGGGTGGGTAGATGGACAACTTATATGGTTGGGCCGGAAATTAAACAGTGGGATGATGGGAAATCCGTGGTGATGGATAGGTAGCTGACGTCCTTAAACGGACAAGAGGGCAGAAAGGGACCCGAAAGTGTTGCAGTTCTTTTTTAGTCGTCTGGGCGAGATTATGGCGGCGGTGCTTCGTTCTTTCTGAGGAAATAAAAAGAGAGAGGTTAGTAACCCACCGTTATCCTATGGCACGACTTGTCTCATTGCACATCTGGTCCTTAAGCTGCTCCCCATGCCCTTGTGCGTGACACTATCTATCTATCTATCTATCTATCTATCTATCTATCTATCTATCTATCTATCTATCTATCTATCTATCTATCTATCAGCTCTTAAAATGCCACTGTATAAAGTAAAGCTTGATTGATTAATCAATTGTGTCAATTAAAGAGTTAAACTTTTTTTTCTGAACATTTTGTCTTCAAAAATCAAACACTTGTGCTGTTTTTGGCATTTTAATGCATTGTTAGAAATTGGTTAATGGAGGAAAAGCAGTACAGTAGAAAAATCTGAATTGTAAATAATAAAAACAGCTCCCAGTAAACATTATTAAGTTTATTACATAATTGTAAGACTAATGAGGGGCCTTTAGCCTAATAGATGAAGCTAATTACACAGAACTACTTATTGAATGGCCTGTAATTAAAAAAATGCTAATGTAAATGAACAGCTGTCTGAATTGAGGCAGGAAAGAGGATATTTATGTATTCAAATTACAAAAGAACTCAGCTTTAAAGCAGTCGAGATTGTTCTGGCAGTAACCCCATGATTGCTAAACGGTCATTCAGTCTAGTGTTTAGTAAACGTATATGTGGTGAAGGAATTGCTACTTCAAGTATTTAATTTAATAAATTAAGCTAGCAATCAACTTGTACATTGGAGGCAATGCGCTAATGCATTTTAATCACTTTATAGGCAATACACGAGGCATTATAAATGTTACATTAATCAGTTGATGAGTGGAATTAGCTAGCTTACTGTTTAATGAAAATTAAAATTTTTTAAATATTGCATAAAGTTACCGATTATATTCTTAGAATCTATGAAAATGTTGTATTGGTCTACTTTATTAGAAGTAGTTATTTGCTCATGGTTATAGTGTTTTGTTGTTTTAAAGTGCATGCATTAATGGCCAGTAGGGCTCAGCGCCATTAAATATTGAGCAAAATAAGCAATAAGCTTCCTTCGGTAATTTAACTTATTAGTAAAAAATGATAACACTCAGCTGTGCGTTTTTAGTTAATGTTTTTCCATATTTCCGTCATATTCTCAATGTAATTATTTATCTGGGAAAATGGAAAATCTTGCTTCTTGTAGTATGTGAAATTATCTTTATGCCGGGTACTTCAAAACTGTTTCCAGCTGAGGGGTGGACCAATTGGCGCTGCGTTGTTCTTAAACCTTTTTTTTTTTTGTTTGTTTTCTCTTATCTCTTTTGTGTCTTTGAGACCCAGAATCATCGCTGACAGTCATTCCTATGCCCTTTGGAGAATCTCCATTGGCAGTCATCCCCGATCCCCCTTGGAGAGTCGCTGCAGATAGTCAACCAGATCTATCTTGAAGAATTGCTGCTGACAGTAATCCCGATTCCCCTCAGAGAATCTCCACTGACAGTCATCACTTCCCCCTTGGAGAATCACCAACACTGTTTGTAACAGAGCTATGGCATTTCCTTAACCTGCAGGTAGCGACCCATCTCAACTTCGTAAATCATACACAGACCTTTTCCATTAAGTACTATTGTGAATCACGACTTTGTGAGACCCAAATTCAGACAATATGTATAGCAACCCATAGTTTACGAACCTATGTTCTATCTCTTTTGGGTGTGTGTGCCAATGTGCAACTTGACCTTTCCAGTTGAGTGATGGCTCTTGAATTTTGTTGTCCATATTAAAATGAGGACAGCTTATTGGAGGTGTTTTTTTAAATCTTGTGTTTGAATGTTTGGTGCAATCTTTTCCCAGTAATTTTTTCCTTGTAAAGTGGTACGAAACATCCAGTACCATTTGCTCCGTAAATGTAGCGTCAATAATCTGAAAATATAAAAGAAAAATATTAACTAAGCATTGTTCAGAAGACATTATGTTGATTTTTACTCATTGCTACCAAAACAACCTTCAAGTTTTTCTTTGACTTCATGGGAAAGACGCCAGTTATACAGTGCTACCAGTTTAAAGAAGCGTAGAGGTGAGGAAAGAACAGGTAAGTGGAAAATTCCTTCTTTCATTGGTTTGCTGGCCTCAAATTGACCAAAAAAACACCTGGCTGCACAATACCTCCAGACATGTCGTGTACTGCTCCAGCCGTGCCATGAGTGTAGTGTGTGTATTCTTTCCATGTTTTCTCCAGGTTTCTCTTTCTCATCTCAAAGCCATTTGATTCTAAACTTGAGATGTTGCCATTTTAGGTTAAACAGTTCACAGTGAAGAGATGTTTCTGAACAGCAATTGTTTGCCAGGCTGTAACCTGTTTTGATTGAAGTATTTAAAACTCTATGGTTGTATTTTGTCAGATGGTGATGATGATGCCACAGGGTACCACAATGACCTGATAGACCATTTCCACAGGTGTCTATGACAACTTCTTGCCAGGTTCTTGCTTGGATAATCAACATCCTTTTGAATGGTGGTTGGCAAAGAGAATGTTGAGCTGTTCTCTCAAAAATCTTCCCACACTGAGCATGGAATATGTTTCACAATTAGTGGAGCACAACATTTCATGTAACAAACTTGAAAAGGGATCCAAATATTTTCATGAAATTTTCAATTGCGAAGGGAAGTGCTCTCTTGTTAATGCTATTTTGCTAGCTAATTTATGTATGAAGCCATTTTCCTTTTTATTTTCTTTTCTTCTTTGTATGTGATTTGTATCAAACATGTTGAATGTGGAGGTAGTGGAAACGTGCAGGTGTCACAGATCATTGAGCAAAAGAGAGGAGCCACATTCCCTAGTTTTCATCTAGGAGTTTGCTAACCTAATCTCACATGTTCTGCTACACTGTCAGGTTTTATGATTTATTCACTTCAGTTGCAGATCTCTATACTGAATGTTTCGGTACTGGTTATCTCCCCGCCAAAGCAACTCCTCTCAGCTCCAGTGTTTCTGTGTTTATGGCATTGCAAGAGCTTTAAACACAAAGTGAATGGTGTCTAATTTGCTTAAATTAGTCTGCCTTTTAGTTATTAGTGACAGTAGATGTCGCTTATATTTAAAGATCTAATAACTTGCTACATAGTTGACAGTTCAAGGACTGCCTTTAGTGGCTAATTGCCATTGTGCTCTTGTTTTCCATAAAACTTTGTTCAGAAGGCCCATGTTCATTCATTAACCTCATCGTCAGTCATTTATTATAACAAACATTTCTTTCCATGCCTTGTAGTGTCACACACTTCTCTGTTCACCTGTAGGTCACTTTACAGGTTGATGGGCCTGTGCAGTTAAACAGCATGTCATGCTCACATGCTGCAGGGAAAACACTGTGCAACCACCGGGCCGCCTTGCTTTTCCAGTGTGCTCATTATAGTCCATTGAAAATGCAGACAGACCCA
Organism: Polypterus senegalus; assembly: GCF_016835505.1. Taxonomy (NCBI): domain Eukaryota; kingdom Metazoa; phylum Chordata; class Cladistia; order Polypteriformes; family Polypteridae; genus Polypterus; species Polypterus senegalus. Next base: position 29,378,916 of record NC_053155.1, on the reverse strand, counting down.
TCACCAGTCCCATGTACTTGCTCTCTGCAGACCTGGCATTGGCCAAGGACTCTGGTAATTTGCATATGTTTATGTGATATTGTGGAAGAAAGAGAGAAAGACAGGAATAGTTCAATCAATTAGATTTTTTATTCAGTCACAGATGAGTACCTCGATTCCACGTTGCAATGCAGAAGAGCAAAATTCCATTTTTCGATTGGCTTTTTAAAATTTCTCCTTCCTCCCCCTTCCCCTTATTTATCAAAAAAAATATAATATCATTTACTTAAGCATTTTATTTTATTACGCTAATAGGCCATCTGTTCTTATTTTTTTTACTTGTCAGATAGACCCTAAAGAAGTAAAGGTCATCCTTCTTGTGTCAAATAGACGCGTTCCTAAAGAAACTGGAAGTTGTCTTCATTCAGCTTACAGCACCCCGTCTTATGACAGACGCCTGTATGAATAACCTGTCGTTAGAGCAAAACGGCTTTGTCAGCTTTTAACCCTAAGTAGTTTGCAAGCAGTTAGTTTTTCTTTCAAAATATATATATCTACTCTATATACATATAAAATTCTAAGCCTAAAAGTGCAACATTGACGCTTTTATGTCATGTTTCTTGTCACGCGGGCTTTAAAATTTTAAAATGTACATTTACACTCACCTAAAGGATTATTAGGAACACCTGTTCAATTTCTCATTAATGCAATTATCTAATCAACCAATCACATGGCAGTTGCTTCAATGCATTTAGGGGTGTGGTCCTGGTCAAGACAATCTCCTGAACTCCAAACTGAATGTCAGAATGGGAAAGAAAGGTGATTTAAGCAATTTTGAGCGTGGCATGGTTGTTGGTGCCAGACAGGCTGGTCTGAGTATTTCACAATCTGCTCAGTTACTGGGATTTTCACGCACAACCATTTCTAGGGTTTACAAAGAATGGTGTGAAAAGGGAAAAACATCCAGTATGCGGCAGTCCTGTGGGCGAAAATGCCTTGTTGATGCTAGAGGTCAGAGGAGAATGGGCCGACTGATTCAAGCTGATAGAAGAGCAACTTTGACTGAAATAACCACTCGTTACAACCGAGGTATGCAGCAAAGCATTTGTGAAGCCACAACACACACAACCTTGAGGCGGATGGGCTACAACAGCAGAAGACCCCACCGGGTACACCTCATCTCCACTACAAATAGGAAAAAGAGGCTACAATTTGCACGAGCTCACCAAAATTGGACAGTTGAAGACTGGAAAAATGTTGCCTGGTCTGATGAGTCTCGATTTCTGTTGAGACATTCAAATGGTAGAGTCAGAATTTGGCGTAAACAGAATGAGAACTTGGATCCATCATGCCTTGTTACCACTGTGCAGGCTGGTGGTGGTGGTGTAATGGTGTGGGGGATGTTTTCTTGGCACACTTTAGGCCCCTTAGTGCCAATTGGGCATCGTTTAAATGCCACGGGCTACCTGAGCATTGTTTCTGACCATGTCCATCCCTTCATGACCACCATGTACCCATCCTCTGATGGCTACTTCCAGCAGGATAATGCACCATGTCACAAAGCTCGAATCATTTCAAATTGGTTTCTTGAACATGACAATGAGTTCACTGTACTAAAATGGCCCCCACAGTCACCAGATCTCAACCCAATGGAGCATCTTTGGGATGTGGTGGAACAGGAGCTTCGTGCCCTGGATGTGCATCCCACAAATCTCCATCAACTGCAAGATGCTATCCTATCAATATGGGCCAACATTTCTAAAGAATGCTTTCAGCACCTTGTTGAATCAATGCCACGTAGAATTAAGGCGGTTCTGAAGGCGAAAGGGGGTCAAACACCGTATTAGTATGGTGTTCCTAATAATCCTTTAGGTGAGTGTATATGTTTGGTATCATTCTTTTCAGAAATTGAGCTTTAATGTGATGTTAGATTTTCAGATTCATATTCCATTTTAAACTAAAAACTAAAAAATTTCAAGAACCCACTGTGGTATAGCAGGTCCACGGCTTCAAACAAATATGTCCAGTTTTTTAAATCCAGTAAGCCGTGTCCGTCTTTGTGGGTGTGATTTCACGACAGCAGGGAGTTGATGAGGTAACTGGGGTGAATCGCACTTGCATGTGCAGGTGCGGTCATTCTCAATTGTTTCATTGGCTTCCTGTGGCGTATGATTAAGGTGCTGCACCCACAGAGACGTGTATGTACGGGCCAGCACAAGGGGAGAGGAGGGAAAAAGAGACATGATTGAACGGGAGAAAAGATGGAGGCTAAAAAAACATGAAAGTTAGTGAAGGGCAGACGATCCAGACATCTGGATGGAGAAGGCAGCACGAGCTAGGGCTCCGTGAGGAAGCACAGGCTATGGCGCTCTATGGGCTGGTTCACCCCACTGAATAAATGAGTAGAGTGGGGCGAGCAGGACTGAAGACCTCCCAATGGATCTGAGGGGCGACCGAGTGAGTGCGAAGGAAGACGGGAGGTTACAATGTTTCCCATTGTTGACCTCCTAGTATATGTATCCATCCATTATCCATCCATTATCCAACCCGCTATATCCTAACTATAGGGTCACGGGTGTCTGCTGGAGCCAATCCCAGCCAACACAGTGTGTAAGGTAGGAAACAAACCCCGGGCAGGGCACCAGCCCACTGCAGATATATATACAGTCGATTCCTGTTAATTGGACCACATCGGGACGCAATCATTTTGGTCCTAATAACCAGCTTGTCCGATTACACGAACATGTCCTATACATGTGCAACCAAGATTGGACGTGCTATAAGTAACATATTAAAATGTCATTATGACTTTTATTGTGCTGCACATGCGTATGGCGAACGTACAAACAAAAACTACGTACATGTACATGTATGGTTGCTTACAACTTTGTTTATTGAAAAAGAAATCTACAAATTCTTCGAAACGATCTACACAACACTCAGCATGCGAAGCACAATTAAAAAGGTTCCATTACCAAATTCCAGTCAACGTTTGAAGAACTTGTCTAGTGTGATCTGACGCATTCTGTTGACGCACTGCACTTGTTTACGCTTGACTTCATGTCGCTGGAAACTGGGCAGTCCGTTTTAGGATAGAAAGGGCAGGCATGTTCAACCCCACTGGTTTGCACTTGGTACAAATTTTCTGACTTCCTGACCTTTGATAAAAGCATAAATTCTCCTGGGGAGCCCTTGGATCCTCCCGGTGTCGCTGACCTGCTTTACATACGATTAAATGGAATTTTGGTCCAAATAAGCGAACAATATTAGGCTTATGTAATATGATCTGTTTCGGTTCTTTAGGATTCGGTCTGAATAACCGGTGGTCCAATTAACTGGAATTGGCTGTGTGTATATATATATATATATATATATATATATATATATATATATATATATATATATATATATATATATATATATATATATATATAGAGAGAGAGTTTTTCTGTTTGTTTTACACTGTGTAATTTGTTTAATGTAATTTGTCAGTTTAATGCAATTTGTCAATTTCAGTCAGCGCCTCCAGACCAGCTAGTAGTTGGGAAACCAAAAGTGTTTGGCAAGAGTATCTGTAAATCAACAGTGGGTGAAGTATGCATGTGTAATAAAGTTGTCATTTGTCTTTGTTAATTTTGGTGCGTGTTTTATATCTTTCTCATTGCATAATATGCATTTGACAGTAAAATTTTTTTTTGTATTTAAAGGTTGAAGCTTTTTAAAATTTCTCATGTATTACTCAGTCTTGAGGTTACTAGAATTTCAGGACCCCTCCCTGACTTGGCAGTGATATCTGTTGCTAAATCATTAAGAGGCATTACACCACAGTTTATGATCTGCACAGTTTTGCATGGACTATCAGAACTGCCTCTAGTTGATTCAAGGTTTGGTCCGTTGCCTTATTGGTCAGTACTGGCATACCAGTGCCCGCCTGTTATGAGCAGAAGGTATACACAACATGTAAGGGCTTCAGAGTTTCCGAAATTCCTCCATGCTCGGAATGAAACCTGAGAATAATTTGAACTTTTTTCCCAATTTTCATCAGCTACTCTTCTTGGAGAGTTCAACAGTGAGTCCTGAGATGTCAGCTTTGATAGAAAAGAGAACAAAACAACAGTCTTAGTGTGCTGAGTGGTCAGAAATTCATAGACCAAGGGTAACAGCAAGTAGATTTTGAGAAGTGTGCCATGTACAAGGGGAGTCATCTTGCCAATCATTGTCAAGAAGAACAATCAAGGGAGCACAGCAGGCTGAAGCAGTGAGCCCTTAAACATGAACTAGCAGTACTCTGAATTCTGTCATGTTAAAGTCTTTCCTTGCGAATTTGTAATCCTTCCAAATGCTCCTCATCTTGGTGACAGACCTGATGGAAAATTGTTTGATCCAACTGAAAATCCATGCTTTGGCATTGCTGAAATGAAATGTACAGACTTTGAGTGTTTCTGAAGCAGGGCGCATAAAGCTCATCAAAGGTCAAGCTACACTTCAAAAAACTCATACAGTACTTCTGGCAGTTGCAAGGTCAGCTGGTGTGTCTGTATTACAGACACAAAGGGAGAATCTTAAATAAAAAAAGAAAATCTCACCAGTTTTAGCGTTGTTACATTGGTTACCCGTGTCGTTCAGAATGTGTAATTCACTCCTTCCTGTATTTGGAATGCCTGTCCCCCACACTTCAAGTGGAAGTCTGCTGATAATTCCAAGAGCCAAGCTTAAAACAGGCAGCCTGTTGCCGTTATGCAACTAAAATCTGGAATTCTTTACCAATGGAAATTCGACAGGCTAATACTGTGGAACATTTTAAAACACTGCTAAAAACCCATTACTTTAATTTGACTTTTTCGTAGGGTGGCACGGTGGTGCAGTGGTAGCGCTGCTGCCAAGAAGTAAGGAGACCGGGATTCACATCCCAGGTCCTCCCTGCGTGGAGTTTGCATGTTCTCCCCGTGTCTGCGTGGGTTTCCTCCCACAGTCCAAAGACATGCAGGTTAAGTGTATTGATGATCCTAAATTGTGCTTGGTGTGTGTGTGTGAGTGTATCCTGCGGTGGGCTGGCGCCCTGCCTTTGATTTGTTCCTTCCTTGCGCCCTATGCTGGCTGGGATTGGCTCCAGCAGACCCCCATGTCCCTGTGCTAGGATATAGTGGGTTGGAAGATGACTGTCTGACTTTTTCGTACCTACTTTTCAGTTGTATTCCTAATAGACTGTTTGGATATAGAATCATCATATTCTTCAGGGATCCGCAATCTGTACTAATCCCCACTATTCTCTGCTGTCTTTTCCTGTCTTCTGTAGTGGTGATCTGCACCACTACCACCTGATCAAAGCACCATGCAGCCCTCTGAGATGTTGGGATGAAGGCGGATGTCTCAGCTCTCCACAAGACCAACTTCATCAAATCCTATTATGTGAAGCATAAGAACAAAGAGGACTGATTTAGGAACATTGATGTTAGGTAGCCTTTGGCCTTGGACTCCCTGCAGATTTTGGTTTGTTTTGTGTTTTGTTATTACTTGTTGTTTAATCTTATTGCCTAATCTTAATTGTTTTTATTTTCTTGTAACTTTCACTTTGAGCTCCATTGTTGTATGAAAATGTGCTGTAGAAATAAATGTTGTTATCACTGTGGAGAGAGTAGGGATTAATTATGACATGATCTCTAAAATGAAAGATCAGCTGGACCTGTACCACTTTGGTGTCTACATGGAAGAATATTTAAAAATCTGCAACTGTATTGTAGCCGTATGTTTAAGAAGAGTAAAAGCAGTGTTTCTTTAGCTACAGTATCAAGATGAATCCAAGGGCCAAAACTCTAGTGTGATTATTTTCCCCATAATTACTTCTGTAATTATTTGAATCCAAATATTTTGTTCAGTAAATTTCAAATGTTTTTTTCTTACAAACATACTCCGTTAAATTCATGCTGTCCATTAAATGTTTTAATCTATTTCACAAGTATAACATGTTTAAAAAGGTTTTAAATTGGTAGCAGATGGTTCAATTGCATGCTTAAACACTCTGAAGACTCTCTCAGAAGGAAAACAAGTGGTGACAGATGGCCAGGAACCCTGTCCCGCCGGGACGCCTGGAGGAAAGACAGACCGGGTGAGCGGCACTATTCGTCCCTGGATCCCTGGACAGTCCTTGAACCTTAGAGGACAGTGCTTCTGGTACACCAGGAAATGTAATTGGACCAGGGTTGGTGTACGCCCGGAAGGTCATCATTGTGTACCTGGAGCACATCTGATAAAAGGGGCCAATACTTATATAAGGGTAACTCAAGCCCACTCATTTTAAGAAATAGAATAATATAATTTATGGACAAACAGAAAAATTATAGAAATTTGATAACTGGATAGGTTTATATACAGTATATACTGTCTGAAAATGAATCACCTTGACACAGGAAAAGGTTTGGGGCAGCCACCCGTATACTTGAATAAGGCTGCAAAGTTGCATAATTAGTAGTACAATAGTGTTCAGATTGAGTTCAAATTAGGGACTGAGAAATGAAGGAGGCTGTCTGGCTTTAAAGGCAGGCCGGCAGAAATGATGTCATCGGGGCCAGAACCGGAAGTGACATCTTCAGGGCCGCAACCAGAAAGGATGTCATCAGACCCAGGCAGAATTTCCCATGTTAGATCTACAAGGATAACAGAGAAAGAATTATTGCACCCTGCCACCCCCTGGCCTGGCATGGAATTAACTGCTTTTGGTCCTTCATATAAGACAAGACGCAGACAGACTAGTCAGACAGACATGTAGTGTAGAAGTGTCTGGTTGTTTCCTGGCTATTTGGATTTCTAATTTATCACAGCACAGATACATAGTTTTATGATACCAAGTCTTTAAAGGTGATGTTCAATATTATGTGAAGTTACTGCTTTCTTACTATGCCAGGTTCAAGTGGAGGATTCTTCTTGTGTTGCACTGCAGTCTTTCATTTTGTGATGTGGTCTTTTGTCTGTGGTGCTCTGTGCTTTTCTCAGTTCAGCTCTTTGCAGCATCATCTGCATCTTCATAGGTGAAAAGCATTCCTCTTTCTGTCTCAGGAGTGAGTGGTAAAGTTGCCTTCTTGAAGTAATGGCTGCTTCTCGGCAGACTCTGACTAATGGCACACAGCTTTGGCTTGACAAACTGGATCTCGACTTTTGAGCCCACAAAGAGAAGAGAACTGTCAGTTTCAGCTCTCCCAAGGAGAGAATGGCTCATTTGCTTTTTTAGTTTCAGAGAGCAGGTTTAAGAAGAGAATCCCAGAAAAGATACCCAAAGAGAACCCCTAGGAGTTCAGTGAGTGTCCTGAGAATATCCTCAGATGGGATGAATGCAACTAGTTTATGAAGAAAGGTGGAACCTGTAATAATTGGATTAAAGTCACTACCATTTGCAAAATCAGGGCCTACCCTTGGGTGAATAAATCTGTCCATCCCAGTTGTCATTCCTTGAATTATAGGTCTTTGTTCTTGCTGGAGTCCATTTTGTGCCCTGTCTCTGAAGATATTTGCAAAGGGGCCACTGGAAAGATGGAAATGGAGTTCATTCACTTAGTTTAGAATGCAAGGGGATGGTCGCTGCAGGTTGGTATCCTTAACAGGCCTGATGTGCCACTAAATCTTAGCCTAGGAGAATGGGTAATGCTCATTTTGTCCTATTGCTGTCAGCCAACAACAGAAAGGGCAGCTGCAGTGGGCACAGACTCATCAACAACAACAACAACAACATTTATTTATATAGCACATTTTCATACAAACAGTAGCTCAAAGTGCTTTACATATTAAAGAATAGAAAAATGAAAGACACAATTATAAAACAAAATAAATCAACATTAACATCGAATAAGAGTAAGGTTCAATGGCCAGGGGACAGAAAAACAAAAAAAAACTCCAGACGGCTGGAGAAAAAAAATAAAATCTGTAGGGATTCCAGACCATGAGAACGCCCAGTCCCCTCTGGGCATTCTACCTAACATAAATGAAACAGTCCTCTTTGGATTTAGGATTCTCACGGAAGGGCTTGATGATGATGATGGTCACGTAGACTTCTGCCTTTTAATCCGTCCATCATTGTTTGAGCATCATGAAGCTTTGAGTAGGTGGTGGCCTGCACCACCACAAAGAAACCGGAAAAAGAAACAGAAAAGAGAGTAGGGGTCAGTACCGATTTTAGAGCCACCATGAATAGTTATTATGATTGAACATATAGAGTATCAGGATTAAGTTAAATTACGATTAAAATGAAGTTATAAAAAGGCCATGTTAAAGTAATGTGTTTTCAGCAGTGTTTTAAAGTGCTCTACTGTATCAGCCTGGCGAATTCCTATTGGCAGGCTATTCCAGATTTTAGGTGCATAACAGCAGAAGGCCGCCTCACCACTTCTTTTAAGTTTTGTTCTTGGAATTCTAAGGAGACACTCATTTGAGGATCTGAGGTTACGATTTGGAATATAAGGTGTCAGACATTCCGATATATAAGATGGGGCGAGATTATTTAAGGCTTTATAAACCATAAGCAGAATTTTAAAGTCAATCCTGAATGACACAGGTAACCAGTGTAGTGACATTAAAACTGGAGAAATGTGTTCGATTTTCTTTTCCTAGTTAGGATTCTAGCAGCTGCATTCTGCACTCGTTGCAGTCGATTTATGTCTTTTGGGTAGTCCTGAGAGGAGTGCGTTACAGTAATCTAGTCGACTGAAAACAAACGCGTGAACTAATTTCTCAGCATCTTTCAGTGATATAAGAGGTCTAACTTTACTTATGTTTCTTAAGTGAAAAATGCTGTCCTAATGATCTGATTAATATGTGATTTAAAATTCAGATTACAGTCAACAATCACCCCTAAGCTTTTTACCTCCGTCTTGACTTTTAATCCTAATGTATCCAGTTTATTTCTAATAGCCTCATTGTATCCATTATTGCTGATCACTAAAATTTCAGTTTTCTTTATTTAACTTGAGAAAATTACTATTCATCCATTCTGAGATACTAGTCAGACATTCTGTTAGTGAATCAATAGAATCAGGGTCATCAGGAGCTATTGATAAGTACAGCTGTGTGTCATCAGCATAGCTGTGGTAGCTCACGTTGTGCCCTGAGATAATCTGACCTAACGGAAGCATGTAGATTGAGAAGAGCAGCGACCCAGGATAGAGCCTTGTGGAACACCATATTGGATATCATGTGTCTTCGAGTTGTAATTCCCACAACTAACAAAAAATTTTCTCCCTGTCAGGTAGGATTCAAACCAATTTAAGACACTGCCAGAGAGGCCCACCCATTGACTAAGGCGATTTCTAAGAATGTTGTGATCAATGGTGTCAAATGCAGCACTCAGATCTAAGAGGATGAGAACAGATAAATGGCCTCTGTCTGCATTTACCCGCAAGTCATTTACTACTTTAACGAGTGCAGTTTCTGTGCTGTGATTTGTTCTAAAACCTGACTGAAATTTATCAAGAATAGCATGTTTATTTAGGTGGTCATTTAACTGCATAATGACTGCCTTCTCCAGAACTTTACTTAAGAAAGGCAGGTTAGAGATGGGTCTAAAATTTTCAAGAGCTAAGGGGTCGAGATTATGTTTCTTAAGTAGGGGTTTAACTACAGCAGTCTTAAGACAGTCTGGGAAGACCCCAGTATCTAGTGACGAATTTACTATGTCAAGAACATTATCAATTAGCACGCCTGATACTTCTTTGAAAAACCTTGTTGGTATTGGATCAAGGACGCAGGTGGAGGTTTTAATTGAGAGATTATTTTCTTTAAATCAGGTAAATCTATCCTAGTGAAAGAGTTTAATTTGTTTATAACAGGATGCTGGGGTTTAGGAGGATCCTTAGTGTTGGGGAGATATACTATGTTATTTCTAATATCATTAATTTTTTGATTGAAAAATACAGCGACAGCCTCACAGGTTTCACTGGAAGCACTTAGGAGGCATTCCTTTGAGCTACCTGGGTTTAGTAGGCGATCAATTGTTGAAAATAAGACTCTGGGATTACTAGCATTGTTATTTATAATCTTGGAGAAATAGCAGCGTCTCTCAAGACGGACAGTGTTATTGTATTCTGTTATTTTGACTTTTAATATTTCGTGGTGGATAGTAAGTTTACTCTTCCTCCATTGACGCTCAGCTCTACGGCATGTTCTCTTTAAATCAGACACTCTTTGGGTCTTCATCAAAACTGGACAGTTGAGGACTGCAACAACATAACCTGATCTGCTGAATCTGAATTTCTGCTGAGGCACACAAATGGTAGGGTCAGAATTTGGAGCCAAAAGCATGAATCCAACCCTTGTGTCAAAAGACCAGGTTGTTGTTGGTGGTGGTGTAATGGTGTGAGAAATGTTTTCTTAGCACACTTTGGGTCCATTAATACCAATCAGTCATCTCTTGAATGCTGTGTCCTGTTTCAGAATTGTTAGTGACCATGTGCATCCTTTCATGGCCACAATCTGAGGCTAAGGATCTGCACTGGTATTTGGAAGGCTGCTGGTTCAAATCCCATTACTGCCAGAAGTGATCCTACTCCCGTGGGACCTTGAGCACAGCCCTTAACCTGACAATTGCTCCAGGGGTGCTGTTCAATAGTTGACCCTCCACTCTGACCATCATGCAGAAAGACAATTTCTCCCCAGGGGATTAACAAAGTATATCAAATCAAAATTAATTTAACTAGCTTTGAATGTCTACTTTCAGCATGATAATGCACCCTGTCACAAAACAAAAGTCACCTTGAACTGGCTTTTGAACATGACAATGAGTTCAGTGTTCTTCAGTGGCCTTTCCAGTCACCGGATCTGAATCCAACAGAACACCTTTGGAATGTGGGAGAACGGAAGATTTGTAGAAAGAATGTACAGCTGACAAATCTGTCAAAATTGTGTGAAGCATTCATATCAACGTGGACCAGAACCTCAAAGGAATGTTTCTAAAATCATTATGGAATCCATGCATTGAAGAATTGAGGAGAGCAAAAAGCGTCCCTAAACAGTATTAGTATAGTGGTCCTAATAAATAGTTTAGTGAGAGTAAAAATATTTCATTTGCCCATACACTTAGTGATATACTCATTTAAAAATGTTTGCTTTAACTAATACTCAAGTATTTGCCTGACATATGTACTGACTGACTGAGACCTTCAGTAGTTATAAAATAAAGCAATAAACCATACTTGCCTGTTGTTTTCTTTCTTTCACCGCATTCATTATTATCAACTTTTCCCAAGTTCCTCTCCGTGGAGACCCTTGCTATTATTGTGCACTTACAAAGAGGCAATATCTCCTTCCGTCTCCTCCCTTGGGTGTTTGGTGCCAAGCTACACTTGACTGCGCACCTGGCAATCCCCATTTACGAGTTAACAAAAGGCACACTTGGGAATTGAAGTGATGATTCTGGGTTTTGTCTGTGCTTATCTCTTTTATTTTCTAATTAGGATGGAAAATTGCCGTGTAAACTCTGCCATAGTTTACAACCTTTCTAATCAAATGCAATATATAATCTGCCAGCTCGGTTAAAATTATGTCTAAACTTTGTCTAAACTAAGATATTGTTTAAATAATACTTTTAAACAAAATGTGCACATAGCAGATTAAGCACACATCATTTTAAACAGGCAATTTATTTAAATATGCATCTGCACTATTAAAATGAATGTAATCCCTCTTTGAATTAACCTTTAGAACATATAGGTGGGAGATATGACCATTTGGCAATCCAAGGGAAAAGAGTCTTTATTAAATGTTTAAACGCAGCCATACTAGAGATGTTTGTTTAACAGTTCAGGTTAAAAAAATAAAAGTTATTTAACCTTAGAAAGATTCCCCAGTTAACAGTGTGGAGCTTTTGAAGCAGTCCAGATATCCGTTTGACAAATCAAGTTTCAAACCTTCCCAGTTTTCAGAGCAAAGCTTTTTAATCAATGGCATGTTGGGGCGTTCTCTCTACCACATTTCCAAACCATGCACTTCTTCCTTCCTTGTTCTCTGTTATACCCTCTTAGAGGTGGGTCATGTAAGTGTATGAGATAGTTTGACTAGTTCTAATTCCGCATGGGTAGCCTCCTGTAGCCTAATATAAGGGTGGTCTTACCCCAGCGTTTAGGTGAAGCATTGAGTACTTTGTTACATCTTTGCATCAACCTTCCACTTGAGCATTGTTCTCGGGAAAGTGGTGTGCTGAGTGAGGAATAGTTAATTCATGTTTTATTTCATCTTTCTTCATTTTTCATTCTTTTGTGTGTATGAATTTAATTTATATTTCAATGTCTCAGTGATGTTCCGTGTATGTTGTGTGTGATGCTCCTATGAGGTGTGGCCACCTGTCAATCACTTCCAGGAACTGCCTATAAATTCTTGGAGGTTCTTTTGCACTCAGGAGTTTGCTGAGTGCTTCTTTGTACAGTTCTGTACTTGCAATACCGTTACTCTGGTATTTGGACCATACTGTTCCATTTTTGATCATTCTTCAAATACTGTATGTGTATTGAGACCATTGTTTTCTTTGGATTGCCTTTTGTGATACAGGCAGCTTCTTTTTACCTTTTGTGCTCCCGCGGAATGTTTTGTGAAGAATAAATCTTTATTTATTAATAAAATCTTTGTGTTAGTGCTTATTACAAGATAGGGTTTGACAGTGAAATGCCTCTTTATTGGCCATTTTTGGAAATGTTTTTTGGATATTGTGTTTTCAGACTCTCAGTTAATAACTGTAGGTGTGTCTTTTTCAGTTTCCCAAAATCGAGCAGCTACTGAGTTGGCAAGGTAGGATCAAATCAAATCCGTAATATGAGAAATTTCTCAGTCTAATAAAGCTCTTCTGCACAGCACTGTACACGCTATCACAGCGGGAAGGCACCCGTCGTCAACACGTCTGATGTACTGACAAGAGAGAACTTCCTGCTATATGTTGCTTCCTACATTGATGGATTAAAGGCCAGAAGTCCACATGACCGTCATCATCAAGTTTTTCCATGAGAACCTTAAATACTATGAGGACTGATTGAGGTCATTCATGTTAGGTAGAATGCCTAGAGGAGGCTGGGCGGTCTCGTGTCCTGGAACCCCTGCAGATTTTATTTTTTTCTCCAACCGTCTGGAGTTTGTTTTTGTTTTTATTGTCCTCCCTGGCCATCGGAACTTACATTTTTTTATGTTAATTAATGTTCCCTTATTCTAATTTTTATGTATTTTGTCTTTTTTCGCTTTCTTCATCATTTAAAGCACTCTGAGTTGCATAATTTGTATTAAAATGTGCTATATAAATAAATGTTGTTGTTGTTGTTGCTATGTGCATAACAGTACAAGCAGGCTTGCTATTGAGAATGAATGGGGGCAGTGAGGGGCGGTTCACCACCCGCCCACCACACAGTCACCTCCACTACAGTATGCTGCCTGCAGCGTCCGCCCACCAAGAACGAACACGGTGCGGCCAAAGGCGGGTAGTGAATTGCCCACTACCACAACTATTCAACAGGCAGCCACCCGAGGCACACTACAACGCTACCCCCCCCGCCACCCCGTTCACCCTCAATGGCCTCTTTTCAGTCACAACCGGGTCACCGCTTGCAGCATCATCAGCAGCCCACCAAGAACGAACAGGTCAGCCGTGTGTGGTGGGCGGGCAGTGAAACACCCCTCTCTGCTTCATCCAGCCTGCGTCCAGTCAGGAACAGTAGCTGCAGCAGCGTAGTGGGCGGGCAGTGAACCGCCCCATCAAGCCTCCATCCTGCACACGAGCGATAGCCGTGGTACCGGTGACTGTGAACCACGGATCACCACTTGCCACCGGGTGCCACCTGAGTGACACTACACTGCGCGAGCAGCAAAATCGCCCTCTTCCAGCTTCCGTCCAGCCACCTCTTGCAGCATCCCCAGGCCGAAGATGACAGAGCAGCAGTTACTGAGGCGCATGCGTCGCAGATGCGGCCCCATTCGTAAGTCGTAGGTCGGATGTTCGTAACTTGGGGACTACCTGTATTGAAAATTCACAACAAAACATGTTTTCTCTACAAACTTAGCTTTTTCTTGTTAAATTTCAGTTACTTTCTTTTTTTTAACATTTTATTAATTTTATTAAAATCAAATAACATTCCATACAAGCAAGTCAAGTTTAACAAAAGTAGGTTAGAAACAAATCAACTTCAGTTACTTTCTATACTTAAAGTTTGTGTTATTTCTCAGTGGCTTTACTTATTACATTCAGTTTTATATGTACGACACATCCAATCTGGTTAATATGATACTTTACGGGATACGGTTTGAAAATGGTTTGCCCTCCATGCCATACCAACTGCAAGGCAGATCACAAACTGGGACTGATCTGTAGTCAGAAGGACAAGAAATTATTTGAATATTCTATTTCGATTTAGCTTGTGGGGGTTATAATAGAATCTCCCATAGACTATACATTAATGAATAGGCAAACATTTTAACATAACTAAGGAAATACTTTAATCAATTTAACATAACCTTACTAAATAATAAATGGCTTACAATAACTCTTTACACACCTGCATTTGGGGATTCCCTGTGGTGTCTTTCCTTTGTACTTAGGGTCATTGTCATTCCCTCTTCTGTCAATGTTCTCTCTTCTTCTTCCCTTCCTGCAGAAAGGAAGATTGACACCTCTCCATTTGTGATGTCACTTCTGGGGTCAGACCTCCTGATCCCCCTCTTCCTCTCAGAATCCATCATAAGAGCAAACAATGCCATCATGCACAGAGTGTTTGATTTCAAAAGACATCTCAGCCTTTCATGTAACACCTTAATAAATGGGGTTTGCCTCCAGGTGCCCCAGACCCTTCATTGTATGCTCTTGTCTCTTTTACTAAATATACATATATAATGAAAGGAAACACCTTGAAACAAGAAAAAGGTTTGGGGCAGCCACCACTTATACTTGAATAATGCTACAAAGAAGTAAAAATTGGTAGTACAGTGTGTACAGGTTGAGTCCCAAACAGAACTGAGTTTACAATCGGTAGTCACCTGGCTTTGAAAGCATGTTGGCAGAAGTGACGTCATTGGGACTGGAACCGGAGGTGATGTCATCAGGGCCAGAACCGATATAATATAAGGGCAAGAAATAATTTGAATATTCTATTTTGATTTAGCTTGTGGGGGTTATAATAGAATCTCCCATAGACTATGCATTAATGCATAGGCAAACATTTTAACATAACTAAGGAAACACTTTAATCAATTTAACATAACCTTACTAAATAATAAATGGCTTACAATAACTCTTTACACACCTGCATTTGGGGATTCCCCATGGTGTCTTTCCTTTGTGCTTAGGGTTATTGTCATTTTGTTAGGAGAACTATTAATGCCGTCTGAGGTCCAGAGTGCTGTGGAGCAGGTTTTCATTCATGATATCTCACTACTTTGCTGCTCCATTCTACTTTTCCTCGATGGTGTCTTGTCTCCTAGTCCTTGCCACTGCAAAACAACAACTCAGAATGATGCTGCCACCCCCAGGCTTCACCGTGGTGTGAGTGGTGCTTTTTTTCCTTCAACCAGACAATCTTGTTTCTCACAGTCTGAGAGACTTTTAGGTACCATTTGCAAACCTGAAGAGGTTTACTACAGAGGAGAGGCTTCTGTCTGGCCACTCTGTCATAAAGCTCAAATCTACTCTGTCATAAAGCTCAAATCTTTGGAGTGTTGCAGTTGAGTTGTAGTTCTCAAAATTTATCCCATCCCCACCCATGTTCTCTGAGGCTCAGCCATAGTTACTAACTATTGGATGATTTAGTACAAAGCTGAAACTTAACTAAATGTGCAAAAAGTGAAGGGATCTGAATTCTTTCTCAGAGAGCTATATATTTAAAAAAAATATCAAAACATTATATTGAATTATTCAATACCTCATTTTCTGTGGTGGGCTGGCACCCTGCCCGGGATTTGTTTCCTGCCTTGCGCCCTGTGTTGGCTGGGATTGGCTCCAGCAGACCTCCGTGACCCTGTAGTTAGGATATAGCAGGTTGGATAATAGATGGTTGGATGCCTAATTTTTTTTCAATGCAATCATTTACTCCGTCTACGTAGTTTTAATCCCATTCGACAGTCCAATCATCTGTGCAGAATTGCACCAAACTAAAGTACTGCAAACAGAATTTTTGATAATGTTTTCAAATGAGTATTACTTTAAAACTCATAATATATAAAATTAAATGAAATTCAATTATTAATATCTATTTCTTCAACCATATGCGAAAGCCTCATTCTGCATTAATTGCAGGTTTACGCTTTAACGATTTCTTAATTTGAAAACATTATTGCTGTTAATTTAGTATGTTATTTAATTAGGTGGTTTGATGCTGATCTTCCCGATAAGAGCAACCAAATATTTTACTGATGAGACACAAGCTGTATAATGTGCCCATACTAATTATTTTCTCATCTTTAACTTTTTAAATAAAGTAATTGTATTTAACATAACATTCTCAAATCTGCTAAATCCTTTGAGATATAGTTTTGTGTATGAGAATATGCTATATAAATAAATATGTTTTAAGTTGATATAATTAAATCTTGTGGTAAGGTTTTCTCTTGATTTTGAATCTTATCTCTGCCTTCACTTTGAATTTACACATTCGGGTTTTGCTAAATTAGTTTTCTTTAATTTTCTTGTTGCATTTATTTGTTTATTCCTTTTTATACTTTGTTTCCCTGCCTCCTTTATATTAATTTATTTATTTCCTATTCCTCCTTTGTTTGTTAACTATCACAAAGTCTTGTCGATTTAATTATTTGCTCAATAAACATACAATTTAAATATTTATTGGAAATTTGTCTTTGGGGGAAGGTTTCATGGTTTTATCTGTCTATTTCAGTAAATCACAGCACACAGGAAACTGCCTCCTTTTAAGAGCTGCATACAGGGCCACATGTTTGCCATTGACGGATAGTTGTATAATGAATGAAGTCTCTGAGGCCATCGTCACATCTCATGTTGCGTAAGAGGAAGATGTGAGGACAGGATCTGCGCTGCATACTCTCAAGAGAGACGAGGAAGACATCAGCCCCCAAAAGATTCATTTCTCCATTGTGTATTTCAATTAGAATCAATGGCTCCCTGCCTTACTGCCTCGACACCTTCAACTTCAACTTTGTGATTAAAGCATGATTGTCGCAGCAGTAGGGGCAGGATTACATCTGAGGCCGGCTGTGGCTGTTATGGCCCACCATAGGGCTGTGGCTCAAAGGTTGAGAAAAATACTGCTGTATATGTTTAAATTGTCAAGCATGCACAAATAGGAGACATCTTCAAGGCTCTAGTCAAGTAAGCACTTCCAGCCCTGAACAAGTTGGAGTGCACTTGCTAATACATTACTTTCAAAATGCAGTTCAATGGAGGACAAGTGATAGGGCTTCCAATTAGTCACCACCAAGCCCCTCCCTTTCTGGGAACCAGTAGTCTAAATCCAGAAGATGACATTTAGTTTGAAACCACTATTATGACTGAGCTTAACATTCAGGAACTGTTCTTTCTTTCCACATTTTTGCACTCTTTCAAGCTTGTTTAGCTTGCCATTTTTTCACACTTCACAATCAAACAGGCGCTCGCTGGTTCCCCAAATGTTTTTATGGCTCACAGAGGTCTTAATTTCTAACTATATATACAGTATATTGTCACACGTGTGTGCTTGGGGAACAACCTAAAGGTTTGAGTGAGTGTAATTTTCCACCGAGAAACCAGTGGCGGCACTGTGTAATAATGTTCAATCTGGTTAATATGATACTTTACGGGATACGGTTTGAAAATGGTTTACCCTCCATGCCATACCGACTGCAAGGCAGATCACAAACTGGGACTGATCTGTAGTCAGAAGGACAAGAAATTATTCAAATATTCTATTTCAATTTAGCTTGTGGGGGTTATAATAGAATCTCCCATAGACTATACATTAATGAATAGGCAAACATTTTAACATAACTAAGGAAATACTTTAATCAATTTAACATAACCTTACTAAATAATAAATGGCTTACAATAACTCTTTACACACCTGCATTTGGGGATTCCCTGTGGTGTCTTTCCTTTGTACTTAGGGTCATTGTCATTCTCTCTTCTGTCAATGTTCTCTCTTCTTCTTCCCTTCCTGCACAAAGGAAGATTGACGCCTCTCCATTTGTGATGTCACTTCTGGGGTCAGACCCCCTGACCCCCCTCTTCCACTCAGAATCCATCATAAGAGCAAACAATACCATCATGCACAGAGTGTTTGATTTCAAAAGACATCTCAGCCTTTCATGTAACACCTTAATAAATGGGGTTTGCCTCCGGGTGCCCCAGACCCTTCATTGTGTGCTCTTGTCTCTTTTACTATATATACATATATAATGAAAGGAAACACCTTGAAACAAAAAAAAGGTTTGGGGCAGCCACCGGTTATACTTGAATAATGCTACAAAGAAGTAAAAATTGGTAGTACAGTGTGTACAGGTTGAGTCCAAAACAGAACTGAGTTTACAATCGGTAGTCACCTGGCTTTGAAAGCATGTTGGCAGAAGTGACGTCATTGGGACTGGAGCCGGAGGTGATGTCATCAGGGCCAGAACCGATATAATATATATCAGGTCTCTCCATTGATGTTCATTTTGGTTCAAGTCTGGGTTCTGGATGAAAAACTCAAAGACATTCCCTGAGTTGTCCTTAAGCCACTCCTGTGTTGCCTTTGCTTTGCGCTTAGGGTCAGCACTGTGGGGCAGGTCTTCATTAAGGAGATATCTGTAGCTTTGCTTTGACCCTGTTTTGTCTCCAATCCCTACTGCTGGAACACAACTCCTCATCATGATGCTGGTCACCATCATGCTTCACCATTTCAATGGTGTTGCACAGGTGATGAGCTGTGTGTGGTTTCCTCCAGACATGATGCTAATCCTGGCTTAATCAAACCAAAGAATCATGTCTGTCCAGTCTGAGTCTTTTATTTGCATTTTTGCAAAATCAAAGTGTCTTTTACTGAGGAGAGGGTTCTGTTCGGCCACTCTATCATAAAGCCCATATTAGCAGAGTGTTGCAGTAATGGTTGTCCTTCTTGAAGTTTCCCCCATCTCCACACAGGTTCTCTGACGCTCAGCTAATGTGACCATCAGGTTCGTGATCACCTCTTTTACCATGGCCGATTGCTTAATTTGGTCGGGTGGCCAGTTTTAGGAAGAGCCGTGGTTGTTCCAAACTTCTTCCATTTAAGAATTATAAAAGCTGCACTGTTCTTGGGAACCTTCAATTCTGTATGAGTTTGTTGTAGCCTTCCTAGATCTGTTCTTCAACACTATCCTGTCTCTAAGCTCTGCAGCCAATTCCTTCAACCTCATGGCCTGGTTTCCTGCTAAACTGTGGGCATAGACAGTTGTATGCCTTTCTGATCAAGTAAAGTCAATTGAAATGACCGCAGGTGGACTCCAAACATCTCAGTGATGATCAATAGAATGAAATTCACCTCAGCCAAATTTCAAATACCACAGCAAAGGGTCTGAATAGTTCTGTCATTGTAATATTTCAGTTTTTATTTGTTAATAATTGGCACTCATTTCAAAAGTATTGAGGTACTGAGTGATGTGTGATGAGAGAAAAAATGAGTTTAAATGATTTTTGCATAAGGCTGCAACATAACATGGTGACATGACTGAAGTGTCTAAAATTATGAAGGGAATTAGTCCTGTGGATTGAGATTTTAAAATGAGTTCAACAAGAACATTGGGGAACAGTTGTAAACTTCTTGAAAGACATTTTTGCACAAGCATTAGGAAGTTTTTCTTCAAAAAGAGAACCACAGACACTTGGAATAAGTGACCGAGTAGCATGGTGGACAGTGGAACCTTTGGGGATTTTCAAAACACAGCTTGTTGTTATAGGACTGGCAAGCTTTGTTGGGCTGAATAATAATAATAATAATAATTCTTTGCATTTACAGTATATAGCACTTTTCTCACTACTCAAATCGTTTGTGGCTTGTTCTCGTAAAGACTGCTTTAAAAACAAAATGTGGAAAAATTGAAGGGGTCTAAATACCTTCTGATTTCAATGTACAATTACGCTAAATTTTATCATACACTAACAATGCACCCTGTGCAGATTCAGTAACTAAATAAACTTCCCAAATTGTGGCCCCAAAACAATATTTAATTCACTAAACCGATCATGCGGGGCAGCTTTGCATACCTGTGCCAAGTCCCAAAAATGCCTCCTAGGGGCACTTAACTAATAATGTATGGCTGCAGTCACTAAATAAAGCTCCCCAAGGGGAAGATTCTTTGGAGCAAAACATAGCCCAAGGCCTTCCCTTGGGCAAATTTGTAATCAGTGCAACATCTGGCAGAGAGGGGGTCAATAGTGTGGATTGCATACCGGACAAACACAAATTCACCTTTATACAGCATGTCAGGCTCTAATGAAATAAAAGTGTAATTTGCTTTTCATATTTGTTTTGCATATTTATTCACCTAAATAAAAACGAAATGCTTTTATTTTAGTGTTGACAGGCCATTCAGTGATCAGAAGACAAAAATATTACAAGAATCCCTCTTTTGACACCTAAGGAATAATATTACAGGTACCACATTGTGAACTGTCCTGACACTTTTTATTTTTTGTACAAGAGTACACAAAGTGATTTAAATGTCCAGTTTGCAGGAGCAAATATTTGAGGATTGATTATTGTTTATTGGAGAATTGATTTGTTTATGAGTATTGTGGAGAGGAGGGTGCTTTGTGCACATTATTATTATAATAAATCCAAACTTTGGACTTTTACCTGGTGTCTGACATATAGTCTGAGGGTTCAAGGGGAAGACAAAGCCCTCAACTGTCACAGTATCTATCTATCTATCTATCTATCTATCTATCTATCTATCTATCTATCTATCTATCTATCTATCTATCTATCTATAGTGCCTTTCATATCTATCTATCTATCTATCTATCTATCTATCTATCTATCTATCTATCTATCTATCTATCTATCTATCTATCTATCTATCTATCTATCTATCTATCTATGAATCACAGACTTCAAGTAGTTATTGCATGCAAAGGATATACAACAAAGTCCCAAATGTGATGACTTTATTAGACCTGCCATTACTGTGTCCAAACATTATGGTGCCCTGAAGTGACCAGGTAGAAACAGTGTTGTCATTTCTACATGGTGTGACTGAAATATATGCAAATTTCCTTAAATAAAAGTCTGCTATCTGCACTTTAATCACATCTGGATTGTTTGATTTGTAATTTTAAACTGTGGAGCAGAGAAGTAAATCAAGGAAAATGTGTCTTTGTCCCAAACATTATGAAGGGCACTGTTTATATATACTGTTTATATAGCACAAAGCTGACTAACTCATTCATTCACTGACTTACTCATCAACAAAATCACTATCTCTCGTTTGATTAAAAAGTTGAAATTTGTCAGAATGGTACATCTAGGGCAGTAGTTATCTGCTAAGGAAGGACATTTTGATATATTAATATTTATTAGTAAACCCTCCACCACTATAGAAAAACTAAATACTCCAACATCTCAAAATTGCCTTGACATATTTGTTTGAAATTTGGCAAAGTTATAAAAAAAAAAGCCAACTTGTATTTTTTTTTCAATATTTGTCAATAATAATAATAGCAAGTGCTATATTCATAGGGACCACATCCTTCATCAGCTGAGCACTGTCAGTTTGTGAAAGGAGTGTCTAAGCCATTCCCAACATTTAAATCCAGGATTAAGACTCACTTATATGATGTAGAGCACTGTAATTTGAATGGCCAATTAGACTGGTATCTTAGTCATTAAAAGCTTGGTAATCATTATGAAATGTTCCTGGCCCTCCTCTGTTCTGTCCCTCTTCTCACTATCCTACACCTGGTCGCTTTGCTACATTACCAAGATACTACTCCCCCGCCATAGAAAGCGCCAGAGAGATATTGGAAGCTTTGAGATTTAACAAGATTCCATCTTTTCATTTTATATATTTTTTTTTTGTATCCTTTCATGCACAGGCGCTTCAACTGCCCAGGGGGGACTTGCCCAGAGGGGACTGGGCGGTCTCATGGTCTGGAATCCCAACAGATTTTATTTTTTCTCCAGCCGTCTGGAGTTTTTGTTTTTTCTGTCCCCCCTGGCCATTGAACCTTACTCTTATTCGATGTTAATTAATGTTGATTTATTTTATTTTATAAATTGTGTCTTTCATTTTTCCATTCTTTAATATGTAAAGCACTTTGAGCTACTGTTTGTATGAAAATGTGCTATATAAATAAATGTTGTTGTTGTTGTAACTGTGTCTCAAGGGTTTGACGTGCACCTAAAATATAGGGAAGATTTTGGATGTGACACTACCAGTACTGCAATTTCCTTTAGAATGTTGGAGAACTTACCGGAAGACTACTGACATCACTTCCTGCCAGAATGCTGTCAGCTCCGCCCATTCTGCTTCCACTGCTTCTTAAACCCTCGCCAAAGGAAGTTCATTGTTATTCTGGATCTGGTCTTTGTCAATTCCAGCAATTATTTAAATACTTCCACTGGTTTCCAGTTAACCTAAATTTGAACTTAAACTGTTGTGATGAACACAATTATTTGTGCAAAGGTGATTTGAAAATTAAAGTTTTGTTATGTAAAATAATTTGTGAAATTAACCTAGTTTTATCACAAGTGAAACTTGCGCCATTAGCACATGCACTCTCCATGAAGACCCTGACCAAGCTAGAAATTAAACTTGCACTTCTGGAACTGTGTGGCAGAAATGCTAGTTCTGTGGCACCACTATGATGTGGTTATAACATATGATATATATAAATGTTTTGCCTGCCTAAGGTAAAGTCATCCCTGATGGAGGATCGCAGGAATCATGGGGTAGAGGGGTCCTTTCATTGGACTGGCTGGCCCAGCGCTGTTTCAGCTGTGGAATGGCCAAATGGGGGAGGCAGCTTGATGGCTGAGGTCTCCAGGGCTCTAAACAAATCATATTATGTGATATCATCTACTGTTAAATTCTGCTCCATACTTGTAAATGTTTTAGTTTTTATACTGTATTGTGCATTTGTTCTGTTCTGTGTATTGTATTGTATTGACCCCCTTCTTTTTGACACCTACTACACGCCCAACCTACCTGGAAAGGGGTCTCTCTTTGAACTGCCTTTCCTCAGGTTTCTTCCATTTCTTTTTCCCTACAAGGGTTTTTGGGAGTTTTTTCTTGTCTTGTTAGAAAGTCAAGGCTGGGGGCTATCGAGAGTCAGGGCCTGTGAAAGCCCATTGCGGCATTTCTTGTGTGATTTTGGGCTATACAAAAATAAATTGTATTGTATTGTATTATAACGTATGTATTAAACTCAGTAAACTTTAACTAATTAAAATGAAATGTATACCTATAAGCCATCCATCCATTATCCATCCCGCTATATCCTAACTACAGGGTCCCCGGGGTCTGTCGGAGCCAATCCCAGCCAACACAGGGCACAAGGCAGGAATCAAACCCCATGTAGGGCGCCAGCCCACCGCAGTATACCTATAATGTATGTTCATTTATTTTCAATTAATTGTAAGCTACATGTGTGCTGAAACTCTCACACTAACTGTCACTAGATGAGCCAGACATGCACATGTGTGACAATACTGGCTGAAAGCAAGAACATCTTTGCAAAAATAAAAAGTGCTTTTTTAAAATACAAAATACATTTTGGAAGTAATGCATTTTTTTCTGTTACAAGAACTCTCAGGTCAGTGATGCTCAAAATATTGTTCATGGATGGCCAGTGGTCTTTAAGTGTGAGTCAAGTTGTCTGCAACCTTACAGTCATTGATACAGTAATCTTTTATGTACTTGTTTCAACGATAAGTTCAAGTTTTTTCAAGTTGAAGTTATTTCTTCACTCAAAATTGTGTTCTAAAGTTAATTGCTTTCTATAAATTAAAACAAATATCTTGCCCATACTGGTGCTTTACATTGTAGTCTGTGAGGCATGCAGGAAAAGGTAAAATACTTTCCAAACTCACATCCATGTTTCAAATCAAGACAGTTGTCGAGTATTGATGTGTATTATGTTTACACGCACATTGTAAAATAGTTTATATTTGTCATTTTTGAACACAAAAATACCAATATTATGAGATTCAGTCATTTTAAAAGAAGACCAGCCATGCACGAGAGCTGAGCACTTATTCCTCCTGTTCAACAACCTTTTAGCCCCGCAGGAGGTGGTTTACTCCCGACAGACCAAATCACAGTAAACTTTTTGTGCCATGTGGTTGGTTTTGGTTTAATTTAATTCCATATTTATGTGATAATTCATACAAGCAACTACAAATCATATCCTTACCATCAGAAATATAGTACCAGGAATATGCGATAAAATGATAATTTCCAGATCCCTTTTGTTGCCTTAATCATGCAACAGAAACACGGAAGGCACAGATCAATATTCAGCAAATCGTCTAACTTTCTTGCGGACATGAACGACTTTTGTTACAGTTCCATGCCTTTTGAGTTCCCGTAAAGTTTGCTTGTGGATGCCCTCCACTCTCTATGTCTCTTAGATATGCACTTAACACTTCCTCAATTTAAGTCGCTATGCAGGTCTGTTTCTGAACTCAGTTTGTGGCCAGTTTGGACAGCCTATCTTCCCCTGGTGAAAACTGTGCCCTTATTCTCCAAAATGACAGAAAACCCCTGAGGCCTGCTCTCTGAAACTAAAAAAAAAAGCTATGAGCTGCTCTTCCTTTGGGAGCTAAAGCTGACAAATTATCTTTGTGAACCTGAGAACTCAGATCCATATTACTAAGCTAAACACTAAACTAGTCTGAAGTCTAAGTAGCAGGGGACAGCATCTAAACTCTTGTACCAGAAAGAGTAATGCTTTTTTCCTATAAGGTTCTGTGCAGCTTTGACGACACAGCAAAGGGCTTAACTTAGGAAAGTACAGCACACCACAATGGATCATGCAGCAAAGAGAAAGAGTGCATCCCAATGCAAGAAGAATCCTCCACTTGAACCTGGAGCGGCAAAAAAGTAACATCTCCACACAACATTGGACATCATCTTTACAGACTTGGTAATGTAAAATTATTTATTTGTGCCAAGATAAATTACAGCTCTAAAAAGATAGTAAACAGCCAGAATCTTGCATGTTATGTGTTTGTCTGTCAAGTCTGTCTGCATCCTGTCAATATACAGTATATCTTCAAAACAGTGTGTGTTCATAAGTGTATCCAACAGTAACAGCCCAAATATTTATATTTCAAATAGATGCTACATTCTGCTTCTTTCCCAAAACTGAATTTGATCATCATGAAGTCAGCTCGTAATTTGTAAGGCTGCTCTCTGTGTGGTGAATTTTCTCCATGAACTACAAGTTATAATATATATATATACGACTGGAGACAACCACGAGTGAATTGTGCTTAAAACTGGGTGAGAACAATTAGATGGCTCAAAGAGTGTCACGTTTCTAAACCAATACAACCCCTCATGAAGGCAGCATTCAAAGTAGAGGTGGTGATTCTGAGCTGCAAACATCATAGGGGCTTCCACAAATAGCAAAATTCAGTTTAATGAGAGCTTTCTACAGTCACAAAGTCTCCTAAAATACTCCTAGACATATAAAAGTGTGTCACCTGGGCAGACAGCACATTGCACGGTTTAAAAATGAACATAACCTGATGTAATGGAAAAACCTTTCCGTAGCATCAGGTTATACTTGGGCATTTGAAGACATCAGTGGATGAGTGGTACAGATGAAAGATATGTTGTTGCAAGTGCTGTGTGTGCTCTCAGTGTTATGATGATAGCGGAGGAGTCAATGGGAGCTTAAAAGAATTGTTAGCTATATTCAGGAAAAGGTGAAGTGCAAAATATGCATTTGAAGTAAATTCTGTGTCATACTCCGTCATAAGGACTGCCATTAAGAGAGCTGATAACAAAGAGCAACAAGAGATGCGGATTTAGTACTCAAAATCTGCTTAACGACACCTGTTTATGCACCCAACTACGTTGCACAACATCCACCATCTGACTGCATGTCTATAAGAATAACTAAAGAAATTTAATATTACTGTCTAATTAGAAATGCAAACATCTCCTTTTTTTGGTTGCTCCCGTTAGGGGTTGCCACAGCAGATCATCTTTTTCCATATCTTTCTGTCTTGCTCCCTTACACCCATCACCTGCATGTCCTCTCTCACCACATCCATAAACCTTCTCCTAGGCCTTCCTCTTTTCCTCTTCCCTGGCAGCTATATCCTTAGCATCCTTCTCCCAATATACCCAGCATCTCTCCTCTGCACATGTCCAAACCAACACAATCTCGCCTCTCTGACTTTGTCTCCCAACCATCCAACTTGAGCTGACCCTCTAATGTCCTCATTTCCTAATCCTGTTCATCCTCGTCACACCCAATGCAAATCTTAACATCTTTAACTCTTCCACCTCCAGCTCTGTCTCCTGCTTTCTGGTCAGTGCCACCATCTCCAGCCCATATAACACAGCTGCTCTCACTACCGTCATGTAGACCTTCCCTTTCACTCTTGCTGATACTCGTCTGTCACAAATTACTCTTGACACTCTTCTCCACCCATTCCACCCTGCCTGCACTCTCTTTTTCACCTCTTCCACAATCTCAGTTACTCTGTACTGTTGATCCAAGTATTTAAACTCATCCACCTTCGCCAACTCTGCTCTCTCCATCCTCACCATTCCACTGACCTCCCTCTCATTTACACACATGTATTCTGTCTTGTTCCTACTGACCTTCATTCCTCTTGTCTCCAGAGCATATCTCCATCTCTCTAGGGTCTCCTCAACCTGATCCTTGCTATCACTAAAGATCACAATGTCATCAGCAAGCATCACAGTCCACAGGGACTCCTGCCTAATCTCGTCTGTCAACCTGTCCATCACCTTAGCAAATAAGAAAGGGCTCAGAGCCGATCCATGATGTAATCCCACGTCCAACTTGAATGCATCCGTCACTCCTACCACAGGCTAACTACCGCAGATCAATTGGAAATGCAAACATGCTGTGATAAAATAGCCAACGTTGTACATGGGGATGCAGTAGTTGAAATGACAAAAAGATATTGTAGCAGAAAGAGGCACTTCTTAAACGTGTGGAGCCTGGTAGCTGCAGTGGAATATATGTGTGTGTGTCTGTGTGTGTCTCCACTGTCTCAGTGCTCATGACAACATGCAAAATAATACCTTTTGAATAGAAATCATGTATTTTCTCTCAGCATGAAGTCTTTTGTTCAATATCTATTTCTCTCTTGTTAAAACCCCTGCAGTGGTTTAAAATGTATGAACTGGTGAAATTGGGGGCAGGTGTTTTAGGAAGAGTCACTTTTGGGTGTAGCCTTTGCAGTGCAGCAGTTCGCTGTTGTTCACTACACACTTTTTAACATGTTGTCCCCTGACGTGTATTCTTGTTTGAAAAGCACATCTGGCAACACAAGACTAGGTTGACTGATATAACAGTATGTGAGTGCCTTGTCCTGCAATGACTTTGCTGTGCCATCCTGAGCTGTTTACCACTCAGGGCTGCCCAGATAGAATCAGAGTTAACATAACTCTCTAATGGAAAAACCTTGTTTAGAAAGAAGCTGGGCAAAGATAAACTAAACTAAGCAATACAAAACTTTATTCAGTATTGCAGTAAAACCTATGTAACAAAAACAGCTGTGCATTATTTCTTCTGCTTGGTATAAAACAA
This sequence comes from Polypterus senegalus, assembly GCF_016835505.1. Taxonomy (NCBI): domain Eukaryota; kingdom Metazoa; phylum Chordata; class Cladistia; order Polypteriformes; family Polypteridae; genus Polypterus; species Polypterus senegalus. The sequence continues at coordinate 29,351,231 of NC_053155.1, read as the reverse complement.
AACAGTACCCAAGTATAAACCAAAAAGGTTTTAAATGAAATTCAATTTCCTCCTTTGCACATCATTCATTTTAAGTTATGGTGGCTCCATGTCCTCTTTATATCTGTCATACAAATTCAAACCGCACACTTTCTCTATTCTTCAGATAAGATATATGAAGTACATCTGATTCAACAAAAGGTAATAAATAAGTGTATCACACTTTCGATTTGATTCCAAAACCAATATATGGATTAAGCTGAGGCATTTCAACAGCATTTAACCAGACCGCCAGTTTTTATGACTTAACACCAAAGAATCATCATAAATCCTATTAGCCATGAAGACAGTGAGCAGCAGGCACTACAGAGGGAGAGGAGAGAGGGTATTGATGTGTAATGTAATCCTCTGAAGCACTTGTCCCAGGAGCTAATTGGCTGTGAAATGTGTTCCTTTCTCTGGGGTCTCAAGCTGAAAATTACATTAGCTTTTCTGTCTCCGCTGGTAAAAAGCAAATGTTGATTAAAGGATTATTAGGTGGCTACATTGCTACCTTCAGCAGGTACTATATTTTAAAGTGAAGTCAGAATGGGTATTGGATTTTCCTTCAACATTGTCACTCAAGTTATATGGACTTTTTCCTTCTTCTCAGAGTTGCCCACTTTAACTAACGACTTTCTGCTATTTTTCAAAACCATATTATGGTGAATGATTCCATATGGAAAGTGCCCTGAGTAACTGTTTCCTTTAGGGGGCGATATAGCTCCCTAATTGGAATAAGTTCTTTTATAACTGTGGTGTTTTAAGTAACCGAAAAATAAAGAGATATGATATTGAAAGGTGATATCCCTCCCATAGTGATACGGCGGTACAAATCACATAAGAGAAAATAACTTAGCTTTCTTTACTGACGATTTACGTGGCATTACAGACGGGAAGCCATAATAGCATGACAATATCAAGGTGGGATCTTGATCTTTACAGTCTGCTATTTTTTGTTCCTGCGCTGGAAGGCTTATCGGGACAAATGACGATATCACCCATTCGTCCGTCCATTGGCTTCGAAGTGTTTGGCTGCTTGTCCACGTATTTATACTGTCTTCTCCATGTGTAGGCCCTTCTTTGATTTCCAAACAAGGAAAGGAAAGGATTCAATTTCCATCCATCCATTCTCTTCCGCTTATCCGGGGTTGGGTCGCGGGGGCAGCAGCTTGAGCAGAGAGGCCTAGACTTCCCTCTCCCCCTCCCTTTGAATCGTCACCTTATTGTGGTGGAGGGGTTTGCGTGTCCCAATGATCCTAGCAGCTATGTTGTCCGGGGCTTTATGCCCCTGGTAGGGCAACCCAAGGCAAACTGGTCCTAGGTGAGGGATGAGACAAAGAGCGGTTCAGCAAACCTCCAATGATGAGCAAAAACTTTGGACGACTTTTTCCCTTGCCCGGACGCGGGTCACCGGGGCCCCCCTCTGGAGCCAGGCCTGGAGGTGGGGTTCGATGGCGAGCGCCTGGTGGCCAGGAAGGTAAGAAATAGAGAAGACAGAAATAGTGACGGTATATAAATAGACTACCATAGATAATGAAATTTATTGGAATTTTAATAAAAAAAAAAAAAAAAACTCTGAATGCACTGATCACTTATCTTTCCTCCAGAAACAGACTTTTTACAGTGGACAAGGACCTCATGTTGTCTTTGTATTGCAGTGTGATTCAGTCTGATATCACCTTCAGCTTCACTGCCTGCACTAAAACATTGGCATTTTGTGGTTCTTTACTGGGTTGTGCAGTTCTTCGAAGAACCATTGCTTGACAAAACACCACATCATCCTGGGAAAGGATCTTTGCATATGAATTTGGTTATTTCTGCTTTGAAAACCTTTCTCTAATGTAGAAAAAGACTGAAATCGTGACTGTATGGTAGGCTACTTAGCAGGACATTAACAGATTCAGAAAACCTGAACTTGGCCTGTGTTATTGTATGTAGGAAGAATACTTCTAAAATCATCACTATTAGTATTTCACAAATCTATTACCATCGATTCAAGGTTATTTACTGCATGGTTGTGTTACAGATCTACTGTAAGTAAACTAAGGTTCTCTCTGGAAACTTCATGTGAATGGGTCTTCTGGGGATTAAAAATGGCTCCTCTATGGCCTTGCTCTGAAGAACCACTCTGGCACCTTTATTTTTAAGAGAGTGGTTTAGAGCAGGGGTGGGCAGATTCAGTCCTGGAGGGCCGCAGCGGCTGCAGGTTTTTGTTCTAACCCAGTTGCTTAATAAGAAGCACTTATTGCTCAAGTAACATTTCTGCTTCGCTTTAGTTGTCTCACTCGTTAAGATTTTGAACCCTTATCACTTATTATAGTCTTAAACAGCTGTAGTCTTGGTTTTTAATTGCTCCTTATTAGCAATAAGATGCAAATGACAAAAGAAACCAGCATTTCTCCATTTAGCTTGTTTCCATTTACTCCTATGTGTATTGATCATGCAGTATTGGGTTTAATTAAATGTTTGGAAGGAAAGTGAAGAGAAAAAAATGAAGCACTGAGAACAACCCATCTGTTTTAGACTTCAAATCATTTGGATGTTATCCTTAGAAAGGAAAAAAAATCTAGGATATGAGAATGACCTGACATGGCAGAGTTAAAGCACTAACAAGCTATGAAGTTAAATAATTGACAAGGATTGGTTTTTAATTAAGCTACTGGGTTGGAACAAAAACCTGCAACCACTGCGGCCCTCCAGGACTGAATCTGCCTACCCGTGGTTTAGAGCATTGTTGGGCAACCGGTGCGCTGCGCCACACTGATGCGCCGCAAAAACTTTAAATTTTTAACTAAAAAATTTTTTTTTACCAAAGTTGCTAGTGTTTCTAAACTTTTGGTTGATTAAAAAGATGTTTAAAAAAATTATTTTATGTTGGAAAAACAGATAACGGAACACTTACGGAAATGAAGTCTAAGAAACGCGAGAGACTTCAAATGATCAACAAGGAAATGCACGTCTGTCTTTCGAAAATTGATCCTCGCATCAGTCTCATGTGCTGAAAAACAATCTCACCGTTCACATTAATTAAATTTATGATTTATCCTTTGATTCCTTTATTAATAAAATGTCTTTCAAACTTGTAAAATGAACTGTTTTTATTGCCGATTGTCCATAGATTGTGTCGTTATGATTTTATTTATGGGCAGTCCCTCAGGTGCGCCGCAAAAGAAAATTTTTGGACTCAGTGCACCGCAACTCGAAAAAGGTTGCCTTTCACTGGTTTAGAGGTTTGATAAGCCAAAATTTTAAAAGTCCCAGCAGATTGCCAAACATGCAGCTAACGTGATTAGGACTGACACAGATAATTTGTTAAGTGTGGTGAAGTGTTGCATATTTGTTGATAGATGTTATGTATGTCTTTATTTGTAGAATTAGCAGTTTTGTTCTGTTATCATGTTTAAAGGTCAAGGAACATGGACAAATCCCTTTTTTCTACCCCGAAAACGTTAATAATGCTGGTTTGTATGACTGAATTGCTGTCTACCTATGGCAGAAAGGGCTAGTTTTATTGCTTAATGGCTTGCATTTCCTTTCTTGGTTGTTAGTTTGAAGGATGCTAACAAGAAACAACATTACTTGAGGTGGTGCGGAGGCTGTTCCTGAACTATTCCACTGGTGAAAGGCCCAGGATGGTGTTTTGTGTGTCAGGAGCCACATAGGGGCAATAAAGAAAGGAGCTTGCAAATACATGCTGTATCAGCCATGTTGAATACGGACCTGAAGAAAGACAGCTGCCTGGGTCTGTGAAGATGATGAGCTGACCTGGAAGAATTAAATTCAAGTGTAAATTATGTATCACCTGAAACTACACATCTAGCATTACCAGGTTGTACGGTCTTGGTTTACAAAGCCACATTCAATTTACTTGTATGGCACTAGTTATAATAACATTTATTATCTATGATAGATAAAAAGCTTAAAAGATTAAAAGCATAGCTCTTTCTACTGCCTGTTCTTCCACTCTGTCTGAGGTTATCGATAAAGATGAGAGTGGGGCTTGGAGTGCTGAACTGAAGGAGCGAATCTGACCACAGAGTTGTAAGTATATGGGATTTCAGTTAAGTCTACACAATATTGAATATAAAAGGGAAAATGGGGTCACCATAGAACCCTACAAGACAAAATGGTGTGTGTCAGAACGTCATGGTGAAAAAACTGGAACCCATCTCAACAGATGCCAGATACCCATTCAGAACATAATTTTAGTAAATCAGGGAGTGGATTTGCTAATCCTAACCCTAACCCTAACCCTAATAGCTCCCATAATTCCTTTTTAAAAATGCGAATGGCAGCTAAACCACTAGATAACCTGACCCAAGAAGAGAGGGCTTCTTTAGAATATTTGAGGAAATTGAATAAAAACATTATTATCAAACCAGCAGATAAAGGGTCTCTGACGGTGATCATGGATAGGGAACAGTACATTTGGGAAGCTAAAAGACAATTGAACAATAGATGCCATTATAGACGGTTAAAAAGAACTAAACGAGACAAGACGTACAATAAAATGAAGGTGATACTTGATAATATGCAGGATGATGGGTTTATTTCAGGGAAACAAAAACGTTATCTATTAGGACCGGCAGATCCTTCGGTACGGAGATTTTATTTGTTGCCGAAAATACATAAAAAACCAGATGCCTGGTCAGTACCCTACCAGATCCCATCAGGCAGACCGATTATTTCGGACTGCGGATCGGAATCTTATCGGGTTTCAGAATTGATCGAATATTATTTACATCCCTTATCATGTCAACACAATAGTTATGTACAGGACACTTACCATTTTTTACAGATTATTAGGGGGAGATCATTTCCAGAAGACGCTTTAATATTCTCAATGGACGTGGAATCATTATATACTAATATTAGTATTGAATTGGGGTTGAAGGCGGTTAATGAAATGATGCAAACATATCCGGACAACAATAGACCCGTAATTATTTAATGGATCTACTTAGACTTAATTTGACCACGAATGAGTTTGATTTTAATGGGGTCCTGTATCTACAGATATATGGTACGGCGATGGGTAAGAGATATGCACCCTCTTATGCGAACATCTATATGGCCAAATGGGAGCAAGAGGCGTTTGAAAAATGTCGTAAATTACCAGCTTTATACTTGAGGTATTTAGATGACATATTCGGAGTTTGGCTACATACGGAGGAGGAATTTGATCAGTTCGTTAGTACATTGAATAGTATCCATGATACTATCAGAGTAAAAGCGGAGGTAAACAGGGAAAGTATAACCTTTTTAGACACTACGGTTTATTTTGAAAAACCACCAGAGGGTCCTAAGAGATTGGGGGCTAGAGTTTTTTTCAAGGAGACAGACACACATGCCTTATTAGAAAAAAATAGTTATCATCCAAAACATACTTTCAGGGGAATAGTCAAATCTCAACTAATTCGATTTTACAGAATTAATACTGATTATGAGCATGTTCAACAGGCAATTATAATTTTGTTTTCATCTCTTAGGTAAAGGGATATTCCAGGAGATTTCTGAGAGAGGTGAGGTTGGAGGTTGAACAGACTTATAGAAGTTATTTGGATAGACCCTATAATACGAGGAATGTGAATACGGGTAATCCCCAGATTCCTAAGGTACTAGATGATGTATCAGATCTGACAGATATCTCTTGGCTTACCCTGAATGAATCAGATAATGAATCAATTATTTTTAAGGGTTGGAGTACTTACCTATTGTCGGATAATAAAGGAGATCCTAAATTAGGGTCCAGTAGGCATAATAAGAGTATTATGGAAGGTACTTCTTTGAGAGCTGAAATGGAGAAATATGTTAGATTTGAAGATGGGGAGACTTACCGTTGGCTCTGTCCGGGGTTCCTTCTTCCTTCTTCTTTCTTCCTACCTATTTGGGACATCCGCCACCGGCAAAAGAAACAAAATATTACACACTTACAAAATACATTAATTACTTACCTTGGGAGGTTTATGGAGTTAGAGGATCTCACTATGAGGATGGAAAGAGAATTGTTTAAATTATTTCAGGGGATAGATATAGGAAATCATCTATAGTTACCATACAAACTATCTTTAATCTTGACTATAAACTTAATGGTACTAGGGTCTTCCTAGATGTTAAGAATGGGGGGGAGTTTTCCAACCCTAAGATCGTGATGGAGATACCTATTTGTAATACCAATATACGAACTATCCCTAGCCCGAACTCTAAACTTAACCTCACTGGGGTCTTCCCTGATGTTAAGATTATGGGGAATCGCCTAATCTTAAAATGGTGATGGAGATGCCTAATCCTAACACCACCCTAATGGAGACGCCTAATCTTAATATCACCCTATGGATGCCTAATTCTGAAATAGTGGAAGAGGGACCTAGGTTTGGGATTGAGGTTGGGGATCCAATAGGAGATCAGGAAATGTTACTAAATGGTGATATAGATGTGGGTTTAGAGGAATGGAATGGTTTGGCTATAGTAGAAAGGGAGCATTCGCAGAATAACCCTGGATCGGTTTTTGACACTGAAAAACAGGACGGGGATGGTAGAGAAGGGGAGAGGAGGGGTGAGGAGCAGATAAGAACGGTGGATAATCCTGAAATGAAAAAGAACTTACTTCCCTTAGTATTCACATTCTCTGCGCAAGCACAAATAGTGATTGGTATGGTGAAACATAATTTTAGGGCAGCCCAATTGTTAGATGAGGATCTAGGAAATGTTGTATTAGTATCAGCCTTTAGAAAAATAAAAATCTTAAGGATCTTCTGGTAAGGGCATCATGTGTGAGAAAAAAGAGAAATAAAATAGCATGGCAGATCCCTTTTAGGAATAAGAAAATAATACGGAACCCTCTCACAAATAAAACACGAGTCATTTTTCAAAATTTAACCCTAACATCTACAAATTGCATCTATGGGATTCAATGCAAAAAATGTAGTTTGATATATATTGGGGAAACGAAAATATGGTTAAAACTAGATTCATCCAGCATTTGCGTAATATGGAGAATCAAACGAAAAGAACCCAACTATATCTACATTTTAACGATCAGGAACATTTACCAATCTTTTTTCCGCTTGAAATGGATAATGGTTGGAATAAAACTAGGAGACTGAAAAAGAGGAGGAATGGATCTTGAGTCTAGATACTATATTCCCTAATGGGCTAAATGAAAAATAGTTTTCTTGTCAGGAATGAATGTGCTAATTAATTTATAGGAATTATAAGATCAGAATTTAAATGAAATAGAACTATAATAATAGTACCAACAGGAGTGAACCCGTGCATGCCACCTTGGTGGTATCCCCAACCCTAACCCTAACCCTAATAGCTCCCATAATTCCTTTTTACACAGTGCCCTACATTTTTCAATAAGTTATATCAGTGGTACTAATGTAAAAAATCCAGAGGTGTCGAGTTTTGCTTATATATCATGTACCCATTTAGATAAAATATACTATCAAACTGAAGTAATTTTACAAAAAAATGTTTTTCAAATGACGTAAACATTTTTTAAAAAGTTTTAACCTCTCTTGTGTCTATTTGTTTGTTTTATTTCATTCCTGACTGTTACTGGGTGCAACTGAGAAGGCAAATTCATGTTTTCTTGCGTAAACAGGAGTAAATAAAAAACTTGAACCTTGTACCGTGAAGCCATTTGTTTTTTTCAATGAATAGTGATTGACAGGATGTGGACCTCTGGTGGCTAGGCCACATACCCTTGGAAGTTGTGTCATGTAACATCACAATTTTAGACAGCACCTATCTACTCGCTTTGTCTGTGATTGCAGATACATCACAAAACCTTTAATGTTCTTGTGCTTTCTACAGAATGTATGGTTTATAACTATCATGCCGTGTTTTCCGTCTTTCACCTGAGTTTAGTAAATTGGTTTTAACGCACGTTAGAATTTATTTCTTAGTTTTGAGCCTCACTTCTTTCTTTGATTATGACTTTGTCCTCTGATCCATACCTTCCTCTCCACACTATAGAGAGGTGTGTCTGGTGGACAATTTGATTTTTAGCTGGATTACAGTGTGTTCTGCACAAGTAAAGAATCTCTGTGTGTGAGATATTGATAGTGAGGTCTCAGGTGGACATCATGATAACAAGGAGCTCTGTTGCTATCTTGAGGATACTTGGTCAGAGGTAGCTCTCACTCTCCCTTTATCTGTCCACACCTGCTTCTCTGCATTTCCATAAGGCTAAAACACACATTATTTGTTCACATTAACTGCTAATGGTCACAATACATTTACGTTAGTATTCTGATTATTCAGTATTTCCCATCTGGTCTTTTTGCTGACAGAGGGTAATGGAGGGACTGAAGTTCATTAAGTAAATAAGCTGTGTCATCTTGTCACTTTGTTGTCTCGTGGTCATCAGTTCTGGCTTCTCTTGAAGAAAACAAGGACAGTCTGCATTTCCTTGGCTTGTCACATCATTGCCTCTGGCGTTGTGGTACTTTGGAGTTAGCACTAAAAATCAAATGTGTAGGCGGGATGCTTAAATCTTCATATCAATTTTACCCTGTCTCAAATGTTGAAGCATTTACGTATGAACTTTATATAAATACAACGGTGCAAATGTGAAATCAATAGGACTAATCTACCCAAATCAATGATTCTGTTAATAACTTTCTGAATTGTTTTTTCACAGCATATTAAGGTTGCTGTGCTAGGAGTTCATACAATGTTACGGGTTTTAAAAAAGTGTTTAGTGTTTTTGGAAAATTCTATTGTTGCCATCAAGTTCCAATTTAAGTAATTACTGTAAAAATCAATTAGCTTTTTAATAGCAAATGATTTTTCTTTTCACTGTCTACATAATCTCAGCTTGATTTTACTTTAATGTAAGGGGTCATTAAAATATTTTATTCTTAATTTTTTTTTTTTCTGAGTTCAGATATGCTGTATATTTAACTGTTTACTGTGTAACGCTCCTTCTAGCCATCCATTTTCCAAATCCACTTATCCTGACCAAGATCATCCCAGCCTTTCCTAGCAAGCTTTGGGCACACAGCAGGAACAACACCTGGACATGGGCTTGCCAATCTCAGGGTGAACACACAGACAGCCATCAGCGTCAATTCGGCACCTCCTTGTGGACACGGGGAGAACATCAAACATCACTCTACCTAGAGATTTGAATCGCAAGGCAGTAGCACTATCTCTGCATACGTCTGCTGCTTGTTTCTTCTATCAATTGTGGAATAAATGCTCAAAAACACAAAAAATTGGATTTTCTATATTTTTTTTATTTTATTAAAATCAAACAACATTCCATACATGCAAGTCAAGTTTAACAAAACTGGTTTGAAACAAATTGACCCTGACCCATAAGAAAGAGAGCTAGGTCAGTAGAGCAGCACTTTAATACTAGTAAAAATATGTAATTAACTAAATATAGATAGAATAGAAAAAGAGGGGAGAGAATGTACTTAATTAATTTAAATGCTTATTCTAAAATGTTATTTTATCAGGTCCTCCCAGATTTTGAAAACATTCTGTACAGATCCTCTAAGTGAGAATTTTATATTTTCCAGTTATAAATAATATACAGTATAACATCAGTTACCCACTGACTTAGAATAGGAGAGTTAGGATTCTTCCAGTTAAGCTAGATAAGTTTACGCGCCAATAGTGAAGTCAATTACAGTTTGTTTGTCCTTCTCCACTTTAAGCCCATCTGGGAGTCTATCAAACACAGCTGTTAGTGGATTAGGAGGCATTGTGATGCCAAGGCTGTCTGAGAGGCATTTAAAAAGTTCGAGAATGATGTTGATGTGGTGCAGGCCTGACACATTTGGCCCAGTGAGGCTGGAGCTTGATTGCAGCGTTCGCAGATTGGATCTCACCCTGGAAACATTTTGGACAATTTTAAATGACACAGATGTGCTCGATATATAATTTCGAGTTGAATAATTCTATGCTTTGCGCATATGGAGCTTGAGTGAATTCTGTGCATTGCTACCTCCATTCCTTTTCTAAGATGTTGAATGAGAGATCCTTTTCCCACTGAAAGGGAGGGACTTTAAAATGTTTTTGTATATTACAGAAATGCTGTTTGAGTCTTCAAGACAGTTCAATATTTCTTCCGGTATACAGTTAGTTGGGAGGTGAGGGAAATTGGGTAGGTTTTGTCTAACAAAGTTTCTAATTTGAAGGTAATGATTTTCAATTTTTTTAATCAAATCTAGCATAGTAACTAGAAAACTAGCAAAAATAAAATGAATTGAATGCTGTGTCTTGGGTGAAAAACTGTAGACACCAAAATATTACTCTGCATTGAAAACGATACTGGAGAAGGAAAGATCCTTGAAGAGTTAATTATTCCTGGATTTTGACACAGGCGGCATGGTAGTGCAGTGGGTAGCACTGCTGCCTCGCAGTAAGGAGACCCGGGTTCACTTCCCAGGTCCTCCCCGTGTCTGCGTGGGTTTCCTCCGGGTGCTCTGGTTTCCTCCCACAGTCCAAAGACATACAGGTTAGGTGCACTGGCGATCCTGAATTGTCCCTACTGTGTCTGTGGGCCCTGCCCGGGTTTTGTTTCCTGGCTTGCGCCCTGTGTTGGCTGGGATTGGCTCTAGCAGACCCCCGTGACCCTGTGGTTAGGATATAGCGAGTTGGATAATGGATGGATGGATTCAGACAGACTTTTTTAAATTTGGGCTAATTTATTATTTTTTTCCCTCATTGTTCTTGTGATGAAATGGATTCTCATACAAGGTGAAAAAGAATTTAAAACCTCCATATAAGAGTTTAAAGCAAGCTAGGACCTTCACTAACATGCCCAAAAGAGATTAATCCCAAACCAGCTTGCCTGAACAATCCATCTACAGGCTTCAACCCGGTTAGGTTCAAAGTGTGAAAAACTGGCTTAACAGCTCAATATACAGTCCAAAAATTGCTCACAAGGAGAAGGAAGTGTAAAAACTCTGGCTTGCACCCAAGAAGCAACAAGGATTAGTTGTAAAAATGGGAATATTTTATTAAACACCAAAAATGGTCACAAACGTCACTCAAAAGAGTAATGAAGAGTTACAGGCAGTCCTCAAGCAACCAAATCTCAGAAAACAGAATTCAATAAACAGACTGAAAATAAAAAAAAAACATCAAAATCCAAATCCAAATGGCACAATTCCTTTACTCATTCCGTTAACTTCAATGATCGACTGCTAGAGCTCCTGCTTCTCTGGCTTAAGTAGGCAGATGGAGGCACAGGAGTGGTGATGTCAGAGTGTGCCCACCTCCTAGGGTGCCTCACATAAAGAATAAGGAACATGGGCACTTTTAGAAAGTCAGCAAATTATAGTCGAGATATTAGAAAATACATCAATACATCACATATAATAAATCAAAACAAAAATTGACACGTTACAGTTTTTTCAAGACTTCTAGTTGACATGACTCTTTGGGACACTAACTTCATTTCTGATGTTTTGTTTTGAAGTTATTTTAATTCTGACGTCATTTTGTTTTTGCATGGGCACCATCATTTTCTTTTTTTCTGTACACTGTTCCTAGGGTGTTTGCCACCAAAAGATGACCAGAAGTCACATTCTGTGATATAATTAGGTCAGCAGTATAAAGGTTAGCTCCACACAACTTCTTTTTATCAGAGTTTACTCATTCCAAAAAAGCCTTTTTCAAGTGTATGTGCTTGATGAAGTATTCTCCTCATTTAAATCTTTTTTGCTTTGTGTTCTCTACAAGGTTTCAAGTTTAGCCCTCTTTAGCACATTTTAAAACTTACTTAATTCTGTTATAGGATTTTGGAGATAGCTGCCCCAGGCAGGATGTCATACTATTACAGAGCTCTCCCTTTACATACAGGTCTACCCTTAAATTTGGAATGACAGATTTGCCTAAATAACCTGCAAATCTTTGGGAATGTGAGTGGAAAATTAACACAGATGTAGGAGACAATGTTCAGACACAGGATTCAAACTCATTGTACCACCATCTCACAAGTCCAACATCCTGGGTCCAAATCTCAGTGTCTGCATGAACTTTCTTGCAGGTATTGGTACTATGAAGATTCTGTGACAATTTAAATCAAGTCAAGTCAAGTTGAGGAGCATGCACTGGTACAATGTGCTAACCCACCCACCACATAATGAAACAGCATGGTATCCTGGTTGGAAACCTGCCAGGGAGATACGTGGTCTAGTCCAACCCTCCGGAAATGACCTTCTATCTGCTGCAGTCAGATGTTACGTGGGCGACCCCTTGGCCTGGTCCAGCCACTCAGGTTCCCAACAATGAGGACCCTGTGAGACTGATCACCCTCTGGGAATCATGCCACATGGCTGTAGTTCCATAACTGATGCTCCCTCACAATGCAAGTAATGTGTCTCATTCAGGACTCCATGAGCAACCGCTCATTTGGCACAAAGTCAAACCAGCGGTACCCAAGGATTCTTTGGAGAGACACAATACCAAAGGAGTCCAGTCTTGGTCTCAGGTCACTGGATAGCATCCATGTCTAGCAACCATAAAACAACGCTGGAAGCGCCAGGACTCTAAAGACTTGGACCTTCATCCTTTTGCATAGATATCGGGAGTGGCACACACCCCTTTCCAGCAACCTCATGACCCCCTATGCTCTCCCAATCCATCTACTGACTTCATAGGAAGAGTCACCGGAGATATGAATGTCACTGCTGAGGTAAGTAAACCTCTCGATGAGGTCGACACTCTCTCTGCAGACAGACACACTGCTGACAGCTGTGCCCAAGAGGTCATTAAAGGCCAGGATGTTGGTTTTAATCAGGACACACGCAAGCCCAGATACTCACACTCCTCACTCAGTCTCTCAAGATCCCCAATCAGAGCCTCCATTGACTCACAGCATCGTTGGCAAAGTCAAGATCAGTGAATCTCTCTTCGCCAACAGATGCCCGACAGCCGCTGGACCCCATGACCTTTCCCAATACCCAGTCCATACAAGCATTGAACAGAGTAGGAGTCGAACCCCAGAGTCAACTGGGGTTAAAGGCTGAGGTTCTCCCTCCACTCTGTACAGCACACACAGTACCAGTGTACAGGCCGTTCATGATATCTAGCAACCTTGAGGAGGTCCCACAAACCCTCAGGATGTCCCACAGGGCAGCCTAAATGTTATAATCAAATCCAGAGAGAAAGCATTGACAAAACAGTCAACAGTTAACTCAATAGAAATATATGTCTGCAAAGATCAGACCATCAAAAAGAAGCCATCAGCTGTCTTCACTGATAAATTTATTTGAGTGTATATGTGTGTATGTTTGCCTGGTTGCATCTGTGTGTGCCTCTGTGTGTGTGTACATATATATTTAATTAAATTATGTATCTGAAAAACTACTCGTTTAAAATTTTTGTCAATCAATTGGCCTAGTCCCAAGACTAAACAAAACAGACTGCAAGAATCCAGCTAAAATTAAGCAATTTTTTTGGAAGTTATCATACATACAGATGTGGACATATTTCCTAGTACTCTTACAGCTCATTAAAATATTGCCACAGGCTTCCTGAAAAATTATTTATTGAAAAGCAGTTGTTTTGTTTATATTTGCAAGGCTTTGATATGTCATTGATTAAAGCAAAGCAAGTGCAAAAAGAGATCAAGTATTGCTTATTCTACAAAGATTTTCTAAAACGGCCTGGACACATTTGTTGTTACCCCTAGAAATGATCCTTTAAAAACTGCAGTTTTGTTAATTAGTATCACACATATCTCCAAACGTTCACTCTGCTGCCTGGTATCATCGTGTGTCCTACACGGAACATGGACCAGAGAAAGTGAAAGGAGGGAGATCAGAAAGAAAATTATAGACAAGCATGTCAAAGGCCACAAGACCATCTCCAAGTAGATTGATGTTCCAGTGACAACAGTTACAAATGTTATTAAGAAGTTTAAGGTACAAGGAACTGTAGTCAACCTCCCTGGATGCAGCTGCAAGAGGAAAGTCAACCCCAGAATGTGCAAAAGAATAAAGAGAATGGTAGACAAAAAGCCAAGTACAACTTCCAAAGTGATACAAGCTGAACTCCAAGGTCAAGGTCCATCAGTGACTGATTATATGCTGCTTTTTTAAGTGGCAGTGGGCGGTGGAATTTGCTAAAATGCATATCAAAAGTGACAAGGCACCTGGGAGAATGTCCTTTGGACAGAGGAGACAAAACTGGAGCTTTTAGGAAAGTCATATCAGCTCAATGTCCACAGATGAAAAAGTGAAGCTGGGACTGCTTTGCTGCATCTGGCACGTGGTGCCTCTAGACTGAAGAGAACAATGAAATCTCAAGACTGTCAAGACAGTGATTGTGCAGCAAAATATTAGGTTTAGGGCCCCATAATTATTGGCCATGCTATCGTCATTTATGTTATATTAGCAAAATACCCGCGCTTCACAGCGGAGAAGTAGTGTGTCAAAGAAGTAATGAAAAAGAAAAGGAAACATTTTGAAAATAATGTATTTGTTTTGTCACTGTTATGAGTGTTGGTGACATATATATATATATATATATATATATATATATATATATATATAGTCAGGGATGCCAGGGTCTATGCCCACCCTGGGTTACGTGGGGGCCACCATCCTGATTGCTTTGGAAGCCCAACCCTGTAGGGACCCGTGGTCACCGCCAGGGGGCGCCCCAATGCTGGAAGTGCTGGGGGGAAGAGGAGAAGGGACACCCGGAGCTTCCGGGAGAACTGCCGACACTTCCGCCACACTGGGGCGTGTCCAGGGAGGACTGCCGGGAAACACCTGGAGCCCATCCGGGGTAAAACAAAAGGGGCCATCTCCCTTCATTCAAGGCTGGAGTTGGGTGGAAGCAGGACAAAGCAGGAGAGGAGAGTGGAGGCGGCCCGAAGAGAAGGCATTGTGTGGCCAGGACTGTGTGGGGTTTGTGTGTGTGCAATGACTTTATTATTGTAAATACTTGTAAATAAACGTGTGGTGGTAATGAACAACATGTCCGCCTGTCTGTGTCCAGGCCATGTCCACAATATATATATATACACACACACCTATCTACATTATAGGTACACACACATATATATAATTTGTGTGTGTGTGTATGTATGTGTATATAAATATATATATATATATATACACATACATACAAACATACACACAGGTATATATATGTGTATATATATGTATGTATGTGTCTATATGTGTGTGTATAGCTTTGGTCACTGAGTGCAAGGGAAAAAAAATAAAATGTAGTCTATAAGTTATTAAACAGTAAAACATTAACGTTTACGTAACGTTACGATACATTAAGCACTACTGGAGTGGTTTCGGGTAAACTACATTTTAAAGACGGTATAACATAGCAGGTAAGTAGTACTAACAGCAGCTAAAATGTATATGGATCATCTCTCAGTAGCAGATCCTTTTTGAAAGGCGCTACATGACAGCTGTGGTATAGAAATTACATTTTCTATGTGAACGTCCAAATTTCTGCCTCTGGTAATGTACCTTACCGACATTACTAGCAATTAACGAAAATTAGTTTTGTGTCATCTGCAGTGTTAAGAGAGAAAGGCTTTGGTTTGGGATAAAAGGACAAAAGGTGTAAAGAAAGGAAACTTGCCTTTTTCTTTTATATAGTGTTAGAGAGACATCTTCGCTGACGATATGAGCGTCGCGGTGGGTCTCGTGTAGACTGGAGAGACGGCCCTGCCATTAACTGGCTGGGATGGCACTGTCGGTCCTCCACTCCTGTGCGTGTCTTCATAATCCAACTTGATGACCTCATAATAGTATAAGTGCAAAAGAAAAGTGCGAAGCGCCTCAATATTAGTTTGCCGCGGTCTAGAAATGGGATCCCGTGTTTGCAGTTGTCTGGGCTATAGCTCATGGGAAGGGGGAAAAAAATTAAAAGTGTTTACTTTCACTTAAGGCAGAAGCGCAGTCAGCGTCTCAAGGGACGGCTGCCTGACTTTTATAGTATTTTTGCAGTGCAGGAAACTCCACTCTTTGCAGACACGTTCACGTGATCAAAACGTCTCCGCGCTCTTTAGAGGTCTTGCTTGTTCTCTGCTTACTGCGTTCATAGTCAGTTTATGCGAGCCGCTCGGAGTACATGCATCGAAGCTTCTGAGCTGTGCTTGTGCTATCTCGTGCGATCTCGCGATGTCCAGGGCTTTTTTAAATGTTAGCTAAGACCCGGCACTTAAAAGTTTCTCTCGCAGTTTCACTGAGTTTGTCTCAAACACCACCCTGACCATCTCATCTTCGTCTGAATATTTAGTGGCAGAGTGTTTCTATTGGATTGCCGCTGAGGGACAGCCTTATATGGGCAGGCACTCAATTATGTGGGAGGTGTGATGATGCGAGACACAAGGCACATCTCCGCCTCCCACGGCCATCGAGTTGCAGTCTATTACAGTATATGGATGAAAAAATAGGTTCCAGTTATGACCGTTATGCGTAGAATTTCGAAATGAAACCTGCCTAACTTTTGTAAGTAAGCTGTAAGGAATGAGCCTGCCAAATTTCAGCCTTCCACCTACACGGGAAGTTGGAGAATTAGTGATGAGTGAGTGAGTGAGTGAGTCAGTCAGTGAGGGCTTTGCCTTTTATTAGTATAGATATGGAATAAATAAAGATGAGTGCCATGCCAATAACTTTTGTCAGTTTTGTGGAGGGGTACTATGGCATTGTTAATTACTATAAAATGACTTTTACACAGTAATTAATAAAATATAGCTTTTGTTATTAAGCACAATGAAACAATGTCTAAAATTGATTTTATGTACAGTGGCCTGGCCCTGGTCTTCACCTTGCTTGTTCAAACAACATTATAATGTAAAAAATGAAAAAACCAAGAAGGACTTCATCTTTGAGAGATGCTTGTACCTCAAGTAAAATTCATTTGAGTGGCACATTATTCCATACATGGGTGTTCCTGGTCTTGGCTAATGTACTGTATAATTGTTCAATGAATGAGTTTCGGTAAAGTGATTTACATTAGGTAATGAAATGAAGTAATGATGTCCAGTTTCAGTCAAGTAATGGACATTAGGTAATGGTGGGAAGAACTTTTGCATAGAATTTAAGAAATGTAGTATAAACTGATGCAATTCCTACCTTGGGCACTTGCCCCATCGTCAAGTCTCTTTGTTACATTGCTGTGTAATGAAGATGTTTGATGCTTTTCCATCCTGGCTCCTGAATGGCCTTCTTTAGAGTGAGTGAGAGAGAGAGAGAGAGAGAGAGATTTTCATACCATCAGATATGTCCAGGTTTCAACAATCAGGGCAGATATCACAGAAACAATTTGCTCTAAATCACAGTATCTTTGCTTGGATGTAGACAACCAGGAGCCATTAATCATTTTCTGACAAAAATTGTAATTTGAAGATGTGAAAATCAAATTTGATTTTCCACAGATACACATAAAGACACCATACTAAAATCAACCTTTTTTCATGAGCAACACAGAATCAGAGTCTGATCTCAATAGCAAATTTTTGATCCCGTCATCAGACTTCCATGAAAGTAAAAATTATAAAAGAAAATCAGTACTTTTGCACTCTGCTGATGGAAAGCACTGTTGGACATTAAATGGAAGATAATTGATAGAAAGGTCACGTTCACCTCTACATATCATAAAAATGTAAATGGATAATACATCCACAATCCATTAATATGGATTCTGAGTTAGAGAAGAGCTTTGATGATCCAACAGCTTTTGAAAAATTACACTGAAACCGAGCTCATGTAATTCTAGCAATCTCACTTCTGAGAATCAAGCATCTAGCCTTTGATATCAAGGGCAAATGCTTTTTCTAGCAAAGACAGCTGATAATGGACATGCATTACAGAAAAAAATCTATAATGACAGATTCTTTAATTTAATTTGACTGGCTATAATATAAAAGCTGGATCGTAATTGGTAAAATGGTTCAATTGAAACAAAGAACAGACATCTAAGTTGGCTCCAAAGTTCAAGGAGCCTGTTCTCCATTTGCACAATCCAAAACACTCAGTCACTCATTTGTGCAATTCAGGTTTCACAAGTTGAAGCCTAACCAAACATCATCAGGTTCAAGACTGAGACCTTTCCAGAAGAGAATCCTAGTTCATTTATACCTCCACTGGCTCAAACAGGGATAATTAGAAGATGCCAATCAATATAACATGCACAGCTTTTGAGACATGGAGGGAAACTGGAATCCCCGCACCCATTTATTTATTTTCTAACCTACATTTTCAGTTAAGAGGTGTGTGGAGCTGGTTCCCATCCTTATGCTGGACACGACATAGAAGATAAAAGTTAAATACAGGGTAAAAGACAGAAAGCCACCAAATTAAATCTGATCAGATCAAATTTTATTTGTCACATACAATTTTACACAACTGAAGGCTATGTAATGACATGCTGAGTTGCTAAACTCCAAGACCGTGCATTAAAGAAGAACTAGACTAGTAACGATGCACTGTCCGATAACGTGCAGTGAATACATTTGACTTGAGCATTCCTAGTTTTCATCCTCTTTCACTGTACATTTAGCATTCGTTTGCTCAGAGGTTGATGTGCTTGCTGCTTCCTGAGCAGCTCTTCTTTTCTCCACCCTAGCAGCCTGCTTCTTCTCTTCTTTCATCAGCATCTTTTTCTGTTATAACTGATTAAGTCAGTGTTTTTGTTGCAATTACTTAGTACATTTTCTTTCATTTTTCACTTAAGCTGGCACTTGAGTCTTCAATCTGCCTCAAGAATGATTTAAGATATGAAGAGGTAGGGGAAGTGACGGCGAAGGTGGTAGAGATGAGAACGCTGTCCGTACGCATGCGTCACATGGGTGCCCTGCTGGCCGCTGCCAAGAGTCAATTGTACAAAAAAAAAATATATATATATATATATAATAACCTTGGAGGTCAATCATCACATCGAAAGCGGATAGTAGACATCACGTAGTATATGTATACCAAATTTCAGGTCAATGGGTCAAACGGTTTGCAAGCTACCGGTGATTTAAAATCCTGGACAGACACGATAGTGTATTATATATAAAGATATAGAAAGACAATAAAATAACGCACAACATTACAAATATCAGCATAAATCACTATGTTAAATGAACAGAATGGTATGAATTACACCAGGGATCTGTTACTGTAAATGAGATTAGATAATCTTGGATCTCAGAACAATGTCCGGCTAGCCTTAGCACAATTTCACACCAGTGGTTTTCAACATTTCAACGGCTCACATACAGCAACAACAACATTTATTTATATAGCACATTTTCATCCAAATAATGTAGCTCAAAGTGCTTTACATGATAAAGAAAGAGAAAAGAGACATAGTAAGAATTAAAATCAGAGAACACTAATTAACATAGAATAAACATAAGGTCCGATGGCCAAGGAGGAAAGAAAAAACAAATAAAAAAACTCCAGACGGCTGGAGAAAAAATAAAATCTGCAGGAGTTCTGAGGCCATGAGACAGCCCAGCCCCCTCAAGGCATTCTACCTAACATAAATGATCAGTCCTCATTGCATTTAGGGTTCTCATGGAAGGACTTGATGATGACGGTCACGTGGACTTCTGGGCTTTAATTCATCAATGCAGGGACATCACGGTGCTTTGATTAGGTAGTGGTGACACAGGTCGCCACCACAGAAAACCGGAAAAAGAATAGAAGAGAGAGTATGGGTTAGTACGGATTTTGAAGCCACCATGAATAGTAATGATTATTAATTAAATATGCAGAGCATCAGGATTAAATTAAATTGAAGTTATGAGAAAGCCATGTTAAAGTAATGTGTTTTTAGCAGTTTTTTAAAGTGCTCCGCTGTATTAGCCTGGCGAATTCTTATTGGCAGGCTATTCCAGAAGGCCGCCTCACCACTTCTTTTAAGTTTAGCTTTTGGAATTGTAAGGAGACACTCATTTGAAGATCTAAGATTATGATTTGGAATATAAGATGTCAGACACTCCGATATATAAAATGGGGCGAGATTATTTAAGGCTTTATAAACCATAAGCAGTATTTTAAAGTCAGTTCTGAATGACACAGTTAACCAGTGTAGTGACATCAAAACTGGAGAAATGTGTTCGGATTTTCTTTTCCTAGTTAGGATTCTAGCAGCTGCATTCTGCACTCGTTGCAGTCGATTTATGTCTTTTTTGGGTAGTCCTGAGAGGAGTGCGTTACAGTAATCTAGTTAACTGAAAACAAAAGCATGAACCAATTTCTCTGCATCTTTCAATGATATAAGAGGTCTAACTCTTGCTATATTTCTTAAGTAAAAAAATGCTGTCCTAGTGATCTGATTAATATGCGATTTAATATTCAGGTCACAGTCAACAGTTACCCCTAATGTTCTATCTTGGTCTCATCAGACCAGGGAATCTTATTTCTCACCATCTCAGAGTCCTTCAGGTGTCTTTTAGCAAACTCCAAGATAGAACTTTTGGCCTTAATTCTAAGCGGTATGTGTGGAGACAACCAGGCACTGCTCATCACTTGTCCAATACAGTCCCCACAGTGAAGCATGGCGGTGGCAGCATCATGCTGTGGGGGTGTTTTTCAGCTGCAGGAAAAGGATGACTGGTTGCAATCAAGAGAAAGATGAATGCGACCAAGTACAGGGATATCCTGGACAAAAACCTTCTCCAGAGTGCTAAGGACCTCGGACTGGGCCGAAGGTTTACCTTCCAACAAGACAATGACCCTAAGCACACAGCTAAAATAACGAAGGAGTGGCTTCACAACAACTCTGTGACTGTTCTTGAATGGCCCAGCCACAGCCCTGACTTAAACCCAATTGAGCATCTCTGGAGAGACCTAAAAATGGCTGTCCACCAACGTTTACCATCCATCCTGATAGACCTGGAGAGGATCTGCAAGGAGGAATGGCAGAGGATCCCCAAATCCAAGTGTGAAAAACTTGTTGCATCTTTCCCAAGAAGACTCATGGCTGTATTAGCGTAAAAGGGGGCTTCTACTAAATACTGAGCAAAGGGTCTGAATACTTAGGACCATGTGATATTTCAGTTTTTCTTTTTTTAATAAATCTGCAACAATTTCAAAAATTCTTTTATTGTCTGTCAATATGGGGTGCTGTGTGTAAATTAATGAGGGAAAAATTAATTTAAATGATTTTAGCAAATGGCTGCAATATAACAAAGAGTGAAAAATTGAAGGGGGTCTGAATACTTTCCGTACCCACTGTATATATATATATATATATATATATATATATATATATATATATATATATATATATATATATATAGTGTAACAATCTGGGAAAGAAATTACCAATGAGGCAGTGTATTCTAAAAAATTTTAAAAAGGGGGGCTGCACAGAGCGCTGTGGAGACGGTTGGGCAGAGGAGACACAACTGCCACTCTTAATAAGCAGCCTCTGGGGTGCTGGGGAGGAGGGACTTTGGAAAGGAGGTTCATTGAGAGAGTGTGTTTAACTTGGCCGTGTGGGGTGGTTTTAGTTCAGCGCTTGATTGTTTGCCCTGACTACGTTGTTTTTGGCCTGTTAAGTCAGAAGAAAACAAATAAAAACATTTTTATTCAATTAAAATTTCTATAAGGACAATTGTTGACAGAGTCAATGTGTTAGACAAAGAATCATTGAAATGTATATAAAAACTGCATATTCAGGGAGTACATTGTACATATCCCTGACGATGTAAATTGACTTGAAGTGTGATTTGCACTTAAGAATTCTATTTGGTTTGGCAATATAGATGCAAAATGATAAAAGTACAATACCGATTAAGTGTTCTTCATGCATTGACATGTGCCAGTAGTTATAGTACTATTAGAGATGTTATTTTGTCTGCATTAAACTCTGTCATACTGACATGTATATAATGTTGAAATCCCAGGTGCAACCCCTGTGGAATTAAGTGCACTTGGCAGGAAGTTAACATCAAATATAAAAATGCACTCCAGAGACACAGAGACACACTCCTCAGTTACAGCAATGTTCAAGAGTGGCAGACATCATGGGTGACTGTTCATTATGAAAACAGGTGATGATTCCATACTGTTATCTTTCACCAGAGCTGAGGAGCTGGCCTTGTTTTGTTTTGGTACAGTTCTGTATTCCTCTAGTTTCCCTTTTGTATTCTTTAATGTGTTGCCTTTGTCAGAATGCCTCAAATCCCATAGACATACCACTGTTTACAAAGTATTGTACCTTATCACTTCTCCCCACCTGCCCTTCTACATCTATAACCTCAGGCAATTACATAGAGTGACAGACAAGCAGGAGTTAAGTTACCACTTAACAGTATTAATGATATTGATAAAATAATAACAATCTGAATATTGGCAACCATATAACCTGATAAATGCTGATGTGTAGTTTCAGGTGGTTAGTTACTTAAAATGTCTCTAGTTAAGGCACTATTTTTAGTCAGCTTTCTTCAGAACAGGCTGCATGCCTATCTCAATATGGCTGCCTAGTTGTGCTTCTCAGTATGGTCTTCTTTACAGTCCATGTTGCGAGAGAGGGAGAGAGAGAGAGAGAGAGAGAGAAGGGTAAAGCAATTGAACTTATGCTTTCTCTGTTCAAATCCTGTGGCCAATAGGGCATCGTGGTACAGAATGGCCTCTGATTCAAAAGCAAGCAGTCAGCTTTAGACCAATAGAATTCTGGTGCAACACATCCACCAGTCACTGGCTTATTTTCACACCTGCCCCCTGTCACACACATGCGCTTGGGAGTCAACCAAAGGGACCAAGTAACACCAACTCCATGGCAGGCCAGGGGGAAGTGGGGTGCACTAAGACGCTCTCTTTTCTCTCCACTTACAAACCACGAGAAATCCCTGTGGTCCTGACCCCGAGTACATCACTTCCTGTGAACCACCTATAAAAAACCCTCATTCTCCATACTTAAACAGTTCTGTTTTGAACTCTAACCTGTACACATTGTACACAAATGTAATCCTTTTGCAGCCAGGGAAACTATACGGGCATCTGCCCCAAATTTTCATTATGTGTAATGCTATTGATTTCACACACCAAAAACCATTTGTTGAGTGAATGTTGTCAACCAGGTGATTTGGCTTTCCTGTGGGGGTTGACTGAGAGAGTCGTACAGAAAATGACTTGCCAAACTGGTTTTAGGCCATTCCCCTAACCCTGTCATAAAATTCACTTGGTAAGTCACTCCTAAAGATTCTTGAATTAGAAATGAAAGCATATAAATGAAATAAAGCAATAAAGCTGTTATTTCACTAACACAATGTCTTACTAGTGTTTCTAATTACATGAATAGTAATTTTCTCAAGCTAAATAAAGAGAACACAGAAATTTTAGTGATTGACAATAATGGATACAATGAGGTTATTAGAAATAAACTTGATGCATTAGGATTAAAAGTCAAGACGGAAGTAAAGAATTTAGGGGTAACTGTTGACTGTAATCTGAATTTTAAATCTCATATTCATCAGACCACTAGGACAGCATTTTTTTACTTAAGAAACATAGCAAAAGTTAGACCTCTTATATCATTAAAAGATGCTGAGAAATTAGTTCACGCTTTTGTTTTCAGTCGACTAGATTACTGTAACGCACTCCTCTCAGGACTACCCAAAAAAGACATCAATCACTTGCAACGAGTGCAGAATGCAGCTGCTAGAATCCTAACTAGAAAAAGAAAATCCAAGCACATTTCTCCAGTTTTGATGTCACTACACTGGTTACCTGTGTCATTCAGGATTGACTTTAAAATACTGCTTATGGTTTATAAAGCCTTAAATAATCTCGCTTCATCTTATATATCGGACTGTCTGAAATCTTATATTCCAAATTGTAACCTTAGATCTTTAAATGAGTGTCTGCTTAGAATTCCAAGAGCTAAAGTTAAAAGAAGTGGTGAGGCGGCCTTCTGCTGCTATGCACCTAAAATCTGGAATACCCTGCCAATAGGAATTCGCCAGGCAAATAGAGTAGAGCACTTGCTGAAAACACATTACTTTAACATGGCTTAACTTTAGCTTAATCCTGATACTCTGTATATTAAATTCATTATAATTACTATTCATGGTGGCTCTAGAATCCGTACTGACCCCGACTCTCTCTTCTGTTTCTTTTCCCGGTTTTCTGTGGTGGCGACCTGCGCTATCACCACCTAATTAAAGCACCATGATGTCCTACATTGATGGATTAAAAGCCAGAAGTCTAAATGACCATCATCATCAAGTCATTCCGTGAGAACCCTAAATACAAAGAGAACTGTTTCATTTATGTTAGGTAGATTGCCCAGAGAGGACTGGGTGGTCTCAAGGCCTTTGAACCCCTGCAGATTTTGTTTTTTCTGTCCTCCCTGGCCATTGGACCTTATTCTTTTTCTATGTTATTTAGTGTTGTCTTATTTTAATTCTTACTTTGTCTTTTATTTCTCTTTTCTTCATCATGTACTGTAAAGCACTTTGACCTACATTACTTGTATGAATTTGTGCTATATAAATAAATGTTGTTGTTGACTTACAAATAAAGTCATACAAAATATTGATTTTTACAAAATATTGATATTTACAAAATTTCACACCACAACAGGCCCTCAGCCTGAACATGAACAGGCCATGTATAGCGGACTTCCCAGGGGTTAGCTCCTTTAAGCCACATATCTCCACAGCAGTAGCGGGTGTCATTTTACTCTTATTTTTGCATAGGGCAGCATTTCCAAGGAGTCACTGTGCCATTCACAATTACCATTTGTGTTACAGGATGATGATGATATTGTGGAAGAGGAGATCCATTTGGCCACAGGGTTGTACAGACCCATACCAGTATGCTACACATTAGGAGAGGTGTACCCTCTAATCATTCAGTTCCACGCTAACATCTTGCTTGCTTGTTGCGGCTGGCCATTGCATATTCCCTGTGGAGGAGGGTCCATCTACCGGCAAACACTTTGGGATGGTCAATATACACTTTCATTTGTCTCCTAATTGCCTGTGGTGTAACACATTAAGAATACCTGTGCCATCTCCTTCCAGCGTTCATTGAAAGAATTATACAAGGTACTAATCCTGCTCTCCAGAATAGACCCTAAAATTACAAAAAATGTGATAAGCAAGCAATTAATAACAACTTAAATAACTCAATATAAGAAAACCAACAATAGGGCTTCATGTAGTTCTAGACACATTTAAGATTCAAGATGCAGATGGACTGTGGACAAAACCTCCTCCTCATCTCTCTTAACGAGTCTTCAGGCAGTGGTATCATTTTCCTGACTGTAGGCCATTGTTGGCTGGTGTCACAGATTATTTTCTTTGTCCTGGGTCAACAACTCTTGATGTAAAAGTTCTGGAAATTAGGAAGTGCACACACAGTGATGTGTTCAGCTGACCATACCACTTTCTGCAGGGCCTTGTTCTCCTACTCTATGCTGTTTCCAAACCAGGTGGTGATACTTCCACTTTTGTAGAAGTTTTTTAGTTTCGTCAGGGGTCAGCCTAAAATTCCTGAGGCGTCTAAGGTGGTCAAGACGTTACCATGTCTTCTTTGCCAAGGTGTAGATATGCTTGAACCAGGTCAAGCCTTCAGAGATTTGGACACCATAGTATTTGAAACTGTCACCCTTCCTACCTGAGTTTTGTTAATACGGAGGAGGTTGTATCATCTCTACTCCTTTGCTATTGGCTTTTGGTATTGCTCTTCCAAATTATGATTCCTTAATTGCTGCTGCTAAATTAAGGTAAGCTTCATGTAAATTTGGAGATTCATCAAAGGGTGGCTGTTAGCATCCAAGTACTACAGTACTATTTTACAGTTTTCTAATGAAACTTACCAAATAGCTATCAAAATCTGGGCACGCACACACTCACTCATATGGGGCCATTTTAGAGTTGTCCATTAACCTAACCTGTTCAGATTTTTATTGTGGAAGCAAACTTAGAATATCTGGAAAGCAGGCACTTAACAAGTGACTATTCTTTTTAACATCTCTTTTCAGTGAATCATGTGATTTAGTTTGTAAGCACAAACAAATCCGATTATCCGAGTTCAACAAAAATGCAGGAACATTTTTAAAATGCATATGCAAGTACTGTCCATCAGATCACAGTTTTGTATTTTTACAAAAATATTCTAAAATCCTGTTTTCTCTTTGTCGTTTGTGGTATGTGTTAATTGATGAGGGAAGAACGGAATATGCTTTAAATTTATTGTATTACATCTATAAATTTGTATGCATGTGCAGTCATTCAAGTCAAGTTTATTATCATATGTACACAAGACAGTTGACAAAGACACAATGCAAAAATGCACAATCATCAAGCAACATAAATAGCATGTACAATTATATACAATACATTCAAAATGTATTTGCAATTTCCCAGTCAAGTGGAATAGTTGCTTAGCGATTAAATAATTATCAGAGTCCATTCCAGTACTTTATTAACCTCACAGGTAAAATTATTTTAACTTTCTTCAGTTTTATGCTGACCTTATTGAGTCCAATGTAAACAATGTAAGAATAATTTTCATCTACACACATTAATAAAGTGTATGTCTGTAAAAAAAAATTTATGAAAATGAGACAACCAGCATTAACAATTTGATACATCTATAAATGTAGCTTGTTTAATAAATAATTTTAAGCAAAACTATCAAATTAAACAGTGCACAAGATTAAAATTTATGAAAATTATTGTAAGCTAATATTTTTCAAGCCATGTGATGGGCTGGCCCAAGCCTTGTGCATGCTGCTGGGATTGGCTCCAGTGCATTTGAGAATATTATGGCTCATATTAGCCACTCAGTCAGAACAACAACATTTATTTATATAGCACATTTTCATACAAAAATGTAGCTCAAAGTGCTTTACATAATGAAGAATAGAAAAATAAAAGACATAGTAAGAAAATAAAATAAGTCAACATTAATTAACATAGAAATAAGTGTAAGGTCCAATGGCCAGGGGGGACAGGAAAAACAAAAAAAACTCCAGACAGCTGGAGAAAAAAGTAAAATCTGCAGGGGTTCAGACCACGAGACCGCCCAGTCCCCTCTGGGCATTCTACCTAACATAAATGAAACAGTCCTCTTTGTATTTAGGGTTCTCATGGAAGGACTTGATGATGATGGTCATGTAGACTTCTGGCTTTTGATCCATCAATGTTGGAGCATCATGATGCTTTGAGTAGGTGGTGGTGGCGCAGGCCGCCACCACAAAGAAACTGGAAAAAGAAACAGAAGAGTGAGTAGGGGTCAGTACGGATTTTAGAGCCACGATTATTAGTTATTATGATGAATTGAACATACAGAGTATCAGGATTAAATTAAAGTGAAGTTATGAGAAAGCCATGTTAAAGTAATGTGTTTTCAGCAGTGTTTTAAAGTGCTCCACCGTATCAGCCTGGCTTAATTCATTGGCGGCTATTCCAGATTTTAGGTGCATAACAGCAGAAGGCCGCCCGCCTCACCACTTCTTTTAAGTTTAGCTTTTAGAATTCTAAGCAGACACTCATTTGAGGATCTGAGGTTACGATTTGGAATATAAGGGTTCAGACATTCCGATATATAAAATGGAGCGAGATTATTTTAGGCTTTATAAACCATAAGCAGTATTTTAAAGTCAATTCTGAAAGACACAGGTAACCAGTGTAGTGACACCAAAACTGGAGAAATGTGTTCGGATTTTCTTTTCCTAGTTAGGATTCTAGCACCTGCATTCTGCACTCGTTGCAAAACGATTTATGTCTTTTTTGGGTAGTCCGGAGAGGAGTGCGTTACAGTAATCTAGTCGACTGAAAACAAAAGTGTGAATTAATTTCTCAGCATCTTTCAATGATATAAGAGGTCTAACTTTACTTATGTTTCTTAAGTGAAAACATGCTGTCCTGGTGGTCTGATGAATATGCGATTTAAAATTCAGATTACAGTCAACGGTTACCCCTAAGTGTTTTACCTCCGTCTTAACTTTTAATCCTAATTCATCAAGTTTATTTTTGATAACCTCATTATATCCATTATTGCCAATCACTAAAACTTCAGTTTTCTCTTTACTTAGCTTGAGAAAATTACTATTCATCCATTCAGAAATACCAGTAAGACATTGTGTTAGTGTATCGAAAGAGTCGGTGTCATCAGGTGCTATTGATAAGTACAGCTGTGTGTCATCAGCATAGCTGTGGTACCTCACGTTGTGCCCTGAGATAATCTGACCTAATGGAAGCATGTAGATTGACAAGAGCAGTGGACCCACGATAGAGCCTTGTGGAACACCATATCGGATATCATGTGTCTTTGAGTTGTATTTACCACAACTCACAAAAAATTTTCTTCCTGCCAGGTAGGATTCAAACCAATTTAAGACACTGCCAGAGAGGCCCACCCATTGACTAAGGCGATTGCTAAGAATATTGTGATCAATGGTGTCAAATGCAGCACTCAGATCTAAGAGGATGAGAACAGATAAATGGCCTCTGTCTGCATTTACCTGCAAGTCATTTACTATTTTAACGAGTGCAGTTTCTGTGCTGTGATTTGTTCTGAAAACTGACTGAAATTTATCAAGAATAGCATGTTAATGAGGTGGTCATTTAACTGAATAATGACTGCCTTCTCTAGAATTTTACTTAAGAAGGGCAGGTTAGAGATGGGTCCAAAATTTTCAAAGGCAGAGGGGTCAAGATTATTTTTCTTGAGTAGGGGTTTAACTACAGCAGTCTTAAGACATTCTGGGAAGACCCCGATATTTAATGATGAATTTACTATGTCAAGAATATTATCAATTAGCACGCCTGATACTTCCTTGAAAAACCTTGTTGGTAATGGGTCAAAGACGTAAGTGGAGGGTTTCAGTTGAGAGATTATTCTATGTAAATCAGGTAAATCTATCCAAGTGAAAGAATTTAATTTGTTTATAATGGAGTACTGGGGCTTAGGAGGTTCCGCAGTGTTGGGGAGATGTACTATGTTATTTCTAATATCATTAATTTTTTGATTGAAAAATACAGCAATGTTCTCACAGGAGCCATATTCAAGCTGTAGCACAAAATTAGACAAAGTATGACTAGGCTACCAAATACCACCAATAAAACCCAGGAAGTCTGAATCCAAAATAAGCCTCCACCTGAGCAGCCTGACCCCAAATTCAAACATAGGGCTTCAAGGCCTGCACAGACCCAAAACAAGGCTTAAGCTTTTAGAAGTTCAAAAATCTCATAATACTAAAAAATGCCCTTCATGGAAGAGAATAACCACAAACATCTAACTTAAGATAAGTCATGATTTATTCATTTCTGAGGTCTTTTTTACTTTTAGATCTGTTCAGTTAAAAGTTGTTTTTTTTTTAATTTTGATAGATCATGACACCTATTTGATCTGGCATGGGTGCTGCCATTTTCTAAGTTTTGCTGCTCCCCATTGCTATGTCGATTCTTCCCAGAGCCTCTGGGAGAGCATGTCTTGATGTGTGATGATGTTCAAATTGCCACATAAAAACTCACTTTACCTGAGATTGGATAAACTAAACCCTGCTATTACTTTTGGTTCTGTACTTATTTCCTTTTGAATCCGTTGTTTCTTGTCTCCTGAGCTTTGATTTTTGGTTAGTTATTTAGATTGGCAAAGGAAGAGCTTGATTTATCAGTATTGGAACCCACCCTGCAAGGCAAATGAAAAATCTTTACAAATTAAATTTTTTTGGCATAAACTAAAGGCTCCTCCTTGAACCGTCACCTTATCGTGGTGGAGGGGTTTGCGTGTCCCAATGATCCTAGGAGCTATGTTGTCCGGGGCTTTATGCCCCTGGTAGGGCCACCCAAGGCAAACTGGTCCTAGGTGAGGGATGAGACAAAGAGCGGTTCAACAAACCTCCAATGAAGAGCAAAAACTTTGGACGACGTTTTCCCTTGCCCGGACGCGGGTCACCGGGCCCCCTCTGGAGCCAGGCCTGGAGGTGGGGCTCGATGGCGAGCGCCTGGTGGCCGGGCCTGCATCCATGGGGCTGGCGGGCACAGCCCGAAGAGGTAACGTGGGTCCTCCTCCCCATGGGCTCACCACCTATGGGAGGGGCCAAGGAGGTTGGGTGCAGTGTGAGTTGGGTGGTGGCCGAAGGCGGGGACCTTGGCGGTCTGATCCTCGGCTACAGAAACTGGCTCTTGGGACGTGGAATGTCACCTCTCTGAAGGGAAAGGAGCCTGAGCTAGTGCGCAGGATCGAGAGGTTTCGGCTAGATATAGTCGGACTCACCTCGACGCACAGCTTGGACTCTGGAACCAATCTCCTTGAGAGGGGCTGGACTCTCTACCACTCTGGAGTTGCCCCGGTGAGAGGCCGAGCAGGTGTGGGCATACTTATTGCCCCCACTTGGAGCCTGTGCATTGGGGTTTACCCCGTGGACGAGAGGGTGGCCTCCCTCCGCCGGGTGGGGAAGGGTCCTGACTGTTGTTTGTGCATATGCCGAACAGCAGTTTGGAGTATCCACCCTTTTGGAGTCTCTGGAGGGTTGCTAGAGGGCATACCTTCTGGGGATTCCCTCGCTTTGCTGGGAGACTTCAATGCTCACGTGGGCAATGACAGTGAGACCTGGAAGGGCGTGATTGGGAGGAATGGCCCCCCCGATCTGAACCCGAGCGGTGTTTTGTTATTGGACTTCTGTGCTCGTCATGGATTGTCCATAACGAACACCATGTTCAAGCATAAGGGTGTTCATATGTGCACTTGGCACCAGGACACCCTAGGCCTCAGGTCGATGATCGACTTTGTGGTCGTGTCGCCGGACTTGCGCCATATGTCTTGGACACTCGGGTGAAGAGAGGGGCGGAGCTGTCAACTGATCACCACCTGGTGGTGAGTTGGCTTCATGGTGGGGAAGATGCCGGTCAGACCTGGTAGGCCCAAACGTGTTGTGAGGGTCTGCTGGGAACGGCTGGCAGAGTCCCCTGTCAGAAGTAGCTTCAACTCCCACCTCCGGCAGAACTTCAACCACGTCCCGAGGGAGGTGGGGACATTGAGTCGAATGGGCCATGTTCCGTGCCTCTATTGTTGAGGCGGCTGACCGGAGCTGTGGCCGCAAGGTGGTCGGTGCCTGTCGTGGCGGCAATCCCGAACCCGTTGGTGGACACCGCGTGAGGGATGCCGTCAAGCTGAAGAAGGAGTCCTATAGGACTTTTTGTCCTGTGGGTCTCTGGAGGCAGCTGATAGGTACCGGCAGGCCAAGCGGAACGCGGCTTCGGTTGTTGCTGAGGCAAAACTCGGGCATGGGAGGAGTTTGGAGAGGCCATGGAGAACGACTTTGGACGGCTTCGAGGAGATTCTGGTCCACCGTCCGCGTCTCAGGAGGGGAAGCAGTGCAGTGTCAACACCGTATATGGTGGGGATGGTGCGCTGCTGACCTCACTCGGGCGTTGTGGGTCGGTGGGAGGAGTACTTCAAGACCTCCTCAATCCCACTAACATGCCTTCCAATGAGGAAGCAGAGCCTGGGGACTCTGAGGTGGGCTCTCCCATCTCTGGGACTGAAGTCACCGAGGTGGTCAAAAACTCCTTGGTGGCAGGGCCCGGGGTGGATGAGATACGCCGAGTTCCTTAAGGCTCTGGATGTTGTAGGACTGTCTTGGTTGACACGCCTCTGCAACATCGCATGGACATCGGGACAGTGCCTCTGGATTGGCAGACCGGGGTGGTGGTCCCCTCTTTAAAAGGGGACCGGAGGGTGTGTTCCAACTATAGAGGGATCACACTCCTCAGCCTCCCTGGAAAAGTCTATTCGGGGTTCTGGAGAGGAGGGTCCGCCGGATAGTCAACCTCGGATTCAGGAGGAACAGTGTGGTTTTAGTCCTGGTCGCTGAACAGTGGACCAGCTCTTCACCCTTAGCAGAGTCCTGGAGGGTGCATGGGAGTTTGCCCGACCGGTCTACATGTGTTTTGTGGACTTGGAAAAGGCATTCGACCGTGTCCCTCGGGAATCCTGTGGGGGTGCTCGGGAGTATGGGGTACCGGACCCCTGATAAGAGCTGTTCGGTCTCTGTACAACCGTGTCAGAGCTTGGTCCGCATTGCCGCAGTAAGTCGAGCCCGCTTCCAGTGAGAGTTGGACTCCGCCAGGGCTGCCCTTTGTCACCGATTCTGTTCATAACTTTTATGGACAGAATTTCTAGGCGCAGCCAGGGTGTTGAAGGGGTCGGTTTGGTGGACTCAGGATTGGGTCACTGCTTTTGCAGATGATGTTGTCCTGTTTGCTTCATCAGGCCGTGATCTTCAGCTCTCTGGATCGGTTCGCAGCTGAGTGTGAAGCGGCTGGGATGAGAATCAGCACCTCCAAATCCGAGCATGGTCCTCAGCCGAAAAGGGTGGAGTGCCCTCTCAGGGTTGGGGAGAGATCCTGCCCCAAGTGGAGGAGTTCAAGTATCTCGGGGTCTTGTTCACGAGTGAGGTAAGAATGGAGCGTGAGATCGACAGGCGGATCGGTGCGGCGTCCGCAGTGATGCGGCTCTGCATCGGTCTGTCGTGGTGAAAAAGGAGCTGAGCCGTAAGGCAAAGCTCTCAATTTACCAGTCGATCTATGCTCCTACCCTCAACTATGGTCATGAGCTATGGGTAGTGACCGAAAGAACGAGATCGCGAATACAAGCGGCTGAAATGAGTTTCCTCCGCAGGGTGTCTGGGCTTTCCCTTAAAGATAGGGTGAGAAGCTCAGTCATCCGGGAGGGGCTCAGAGTAGAGCCGCTGCTCCTCCGCATCGAGAGGAGTCAGATGAGGTGGCTCGGGCATCTGATCAGGATGCCTCCTGGACGCCTCCCTGGTGAGGTGTTCGGCACGCCCAACCGGGAGGAGGCCCCGGGAAGACCCAGGACACGCTGGAGGGACTATGTCTCCGGCTGGCCTGGGAACGCCTTTGGGATTCTCCCGAAGAGCTGGAAGAAGTGGCCGGGGAGAGGGAAGTCTGGGCCTCTCTGCTTAAGCTGCTGCCCCCGAGACCCGACCTCGGATAAGCGGAAGAGGATGGATGGATGGATGGATGGATGGATAAACTAAAGGAGAGCAATCTGGAAGAAAATAAAAAATATATTGACAGTATGCTGAAAAAAAGCAACACAGCACAACATCCAGCCCATAATCCAAAGACGGAAATTCAAAGACAAAGCAAAAATAACAAATCATTTACATTTTTTCACTTACTTTTATTTACATAAATTAGCTTTTATCCAAAAAAACTTACAAAAGAGGTTAACATACCATATATACTTCCGGATAAGTTCTCCTGCGGATAAGTCGGGACTTGATTTTACAGTGTAATTTTGGGTATTTTATAATGTCGGTCGTATAAGTTGAATGCAGAAAACTCACGCTATTGGTACAAGAGATTGTGATATGCTAACGCTCACCTGAGAGAGTAACCCAGCCTTTATTTCTATGTGAGTGCTCCTAACCTATCTCTCTCTATTGTGCCTACGTGACCACACGATAATACCCAAACTATTCTGAAGTAACATTTGGACTGATTTGTGTTTTTTGTATCTCACATCCTCATACACCTTTATCGTAAGAGCGTCCCTTACCTACGATGGAGCGTTTGATCAGAAGAAAATATGAAGCTGATTTTAGTTTAAACATTGTTGAAGTAGTAAAAGAAATTGGTAACTGCAACAAAATTTGATGCGTCTGAGAAACTGATGCGAGATTGGAGGAGGCAAGAAGATGTAAAAAAACGGGTGTATAAGGCGGCGTCTGATTTTATGATCGATTTGTTGAGTTTCAAGACCCAACTTACAGTGGTGTGAAAAACTATTTGCCCCCTTCCTGATTTCTTATTCTTTTGCATGTTTGTCACACAAAATGTTTCTGATCATCAAACACATTTAATCATTAGTCAAATATAACACAAGTAAACACAAAATGCAGTTTTTAAATGATGGTTTTATTATTTAGGAGAAAAAATCCAAACCTACATGGCCCTGTGTGAAAAAGTAATTGCCCCCTTGTTAAAAA
This sequence comes from Polypterus senegalus, assembly GCF_016835505.1. Classification (NCBI taxonomy): domain Eukaryota; kingdom Metazoa; phylum Chordata; class Cladistia; order Polypteriformes; family Polypteridae; genus Polypterus; species Polypterus senegalus. The sequence goes on along the minus strand of NC_053155.1, from coordinate 29,317,292 downwards.
ATAACCTAACTGTGGTGTCACACCTGAGTTCAATTTCTGTAGCCACCCCCAGTCCTGATTACTGCCACACCTGTTTCAATCAAGAAATCACTTAAATAGGAGCTGCCTGACACAGAGAAGTTGACCAAAAGCACCTCAAAAGCTAGACATCATGCCAAGATCCAAAGAAATTCAGGAACAAATGAGAACAGAAGTAATTGAGATCTATCAGTCTGGTAAAGGTTATAAAGCCATTTCTAAAGCTTTGGGACTCCAGCGAACCACAGTGAGAGCCATTATCCACAAATGGGAAAAACATGGAACAGTGGTGAACCTTCCCAGGAGTGGCCGGCCGACCAAAATTACCCCAAGAGCGCAGAGACGACTCATCAACGTCTAAAGAACTGCAGGCCTCACTTGCCTCAATTAAGGTCAGTGTTCATGACTCCACCATAAGAAAGAGACTGGGCAAAAACGACCTGCATGGCAGATTTCCAAGATGCAAACCACTCTTAAGCAAAAAGAACATTAGGGCTCATCTCAATTTTGCTAAGAAACATCTCAATGATTGCCAAGACCTTTGGGAAAATACCTTGTGGACTGATGAGACAAAAGTTGAACTTTTTGGAAGGCAAATGTCCTGTTACATCTGGCGTAAAAGGAACACAGCATTTCAGAAAAAGAACATCATACCAACAGTAAAATATGGTGGTGGTAGTGTGATGGTCTGGGGTTGTTTTGCTGCTTCAGGACCTGGAAGGCTTGCTGTGATAGATGGAACCATGAATTCTACTGTCTACCAAAAAATCCTGAAGGAGAATGTCCGGCCATCTGTTCGTCAACTGAAGCTTTAGCGATCTTGGGTGCTGCAACAGGACAATGACCCAAAACACCCCAGCAAATCCACCTCTGAATGGCTGAAGAAAACAAAATGAAGACTTTGGAGTGGCCTAGTCAAAGTCCTGACCTGAATCCAATTGAGATGCTATGGCATGACCTTTAAAAGGCAGTTCATGCTAGAAAACCTTCAAATAAAGCTGAATTACAATTCTGCAAAGATGAGTGGGCCAAAATTCCTCCAGAGCGCTGTAAAAGACTCATTGCAAGTTATCGCAAACGCTTTGATTGCAGTTATTGCTGCTAAGGGTGGCCCAACCAGTTATTAGGTTCAGGGGGCAATTACTTTTTCACACAGAGCCATGTAGGTTTGGATTTTTTTTTTCTCCCTAAATAATAAAAACCATCATTTAAAAACTGCATTTTGTGTTTACTTGTGTTATATTTGACTAATGGTTAAATGTGTTTGATGATCAGAAACATTTTGTGTGACAAACATGCAAAAGAATAAGAAATCAGGAAGGGGGCAAATAGTTTTTACACCACTGTATACATGAGAATATACAGTAATCAAGTAACATCAGTCTGGGGAATTACTTTGGTGCAAAAGTTACAGGACATCACAAGTGAAGAGCTCAGAACAAAAATATAAGTTAGTTACACTTCTTAGATAATAAAACCTAATATCAGTAAGATAGAAAGTCAGCAAACAGGTTTTCAAATGCTTCTTAAACATTGAGGTGGTCAGAATTAGAATCTTGAATGGAGGTGGGAAGCTTGTTCCATCTCTGAGATTTAATACCACACAGAGATGGCGTCACCAGATTTCATGCCTCAGTAGACCTGATTGATCAAGAATGATCATAGGACACCACAAGTATCTCCATATACATAAGTGTTGACCCATGGCAAGCATCAAGGATTTCAACTTAATACGTACTGCAACATGGAAACAATGTAGTGATCTGAAGAAAGGAGTGACATATGCCCACCTTGACATTTTGAACACCAGACATACTGTTGCATGGGATTTGCAGTAGGCTAGACACGACAGGACCGTAGTTTAGACCAGCAGTTTTGCTGCATGCAGTCTGTATAAAGTGAATCTTCAAGAGTGAGAGACAGTTACAACATGGTCAGGGAAGGACAACTGGTCTTTGATCAAAACCACAAGGTATATACTCTTGAAGCACACTGGAGGAGAATGAGCATCCCGGCCGGATCAGATGATGTTTCATTTGCTGGATGGGAAACCAGCATAATGATGCAAGCAGAATGGCTGGCTGTGCAAGGAAATAAATTTGTACCCCGCCGGAATGTTTTAATGGATGGACTGAAAACAGCTGAGGATAGGGATTGGTTCCATTCCCCATACAACAGGTAGCAGTGGTCCTCGTATGGTAATCCAATTGAGATACCAGTAGAGGTGCTTGGGACTTAGGAGTCCAGAAATGCAGGACCCTCCCTACTTTTTCCTATGGCCCAGAAGTGCTTCTGCGAGAACACAGCATGACAGCAGAAGCATTCCTGGGTCCGACTTAAAAGGAGTCCACTGCCTCATTTCATCTGAGTCAGAGTCGGGAGGCAGCAGGCAACACTCTTCGGAGGACAGAAGGAGGAAGAATTGTTTATTATTGTGGTTGTGTATTGTTATTGTGGCTATTTACTGGAGAGAAGAAGTGCTTTGTGAGAATAAAACAAAATTATATAACATGTGCTGTATTGCTGTGTATAGGGTTTGGTGCTCAGTGGCGCTACCTTGTGATCACAACACATAACAATATGTAACAAAAGAACAATATTTGCACAAAAAAACTGTCACAAACGTGCGCTTAAGGGGACAACTTTAGAGCCCATATGATGGCAATACCACTCCGAGTCGCAGGTTGGTGCTGTCTCTAAATGTCTCTCCTCTTCCTCTTTCTGCAGAGTGGAAGACCACAAACGTCACTTCCAGTTTTCAGCCTCTTCCACATGCCCGACCTCATAAAACCAGCTCCACCACCATCTTTCTCCTGTCATTTGAAAGACTCACGTCTGAAAAGATGCTCTGCTATTTTGCATGTTTATTGTTTTGTCCTCTTTTTCCATCAATTATACTCTTTATAATGTTTTCTTTGTGTTTATATAATATTAACAAAAACTGCACAAAAAAACACATTATCATTCAAAAATAGCAATAAAAAGGAAAATTAACAATTCCAGTTGTAACTTACTTGTTAAAAATTTTAATAGAAAATGTAGAATGCTTAGAAATTAGTAAATAGTAATGTTGATGGTTTATTTTTTTGCTGTTGCCAGTGGCTAGTTTTTTAAAGCTGTGAAACAAGCATTATGCTAAGTCGCTGTGTCTGAATATGAAATAAGTGTATCAAAGATAAAACTTCATGAAATATAAAGTCTTTCAGGCTTTGTTAGTTATGCCTTAGAATTTTAGTATGACAAAATAAAAGGAAATGTAAAACCACATTCGCAATATTGATCTGCTGTTGCACGAACAGCCTGAAAAGGTATTAATAATGAAAACAAGTCATTTTCAATCCATTTCCCAGAAAGCTCATTAGCAGATGTATAGTCCATCCATTCCTAATGCTTCATTTCTGTTGTGTATTTTCTAATCAAGTAAGAAACTCAGCTCTGCACCTTCATTTTCAGCATAAAAAAAAATCAATGTCATTCCCATACGCTGTGATTTACGCCATCAGTGCACGGTTAATGAACTTGTCAGGCAATTTTAGAAATCTTAATGGAGGCGATGAACACAAGACGGATTTGTTTTCAATTGGTATTATTTGGTGGCCTCTAGTGGAATAACGCTTTAAAAAAAATAAAATAAAAACACAGACAAACTCACACACCCACACACACACAATCATACCACATCAATAAATATAAAATGCCTCACGATCTCAGTATTAAGCAAGAGCCTGGGTAAGAAGACTATTTGATGCACTTGACTGTAGTATACTTTATTTTTATTATTTTTAATATGCTTACAAATTAAGAGAAAATTGAAGCACTATGTCAAATTATCACTATGCCCCCAGGTGAGCTTCTGACGGCTGCTTTTTAGCTAAGCTGCCCAGCACACTGGAGAAGCCCATTACTGTGTACCCTTGTAAGGCAGCAGCTACAATATAAACAAGTGCCTACAGTCCCTTTTATAATATGGTGGTAGCTTATGCTTAATGGAACAGTGTGCTGAGAACTCAAGTATAAAACTCTAAAGATTAAAAGTTCCTTATCTGACTACTAAATTCAAATGTCCTAGTTTAAAGTATAAGCCAGTGGTTCTCAAACTTTCGTATTTCACACCCCCAATTTTCCCCCCCGCCCCATTTCTACCAGGAATAATTCTGCGCCCCCTGCATAATATAAAATAGATAAGAATAACCGATGATACAACTAACAAAGATGTGATACTTGTGCGCTGTTGCGGTATCCTATCATTTTTACTTCCATAAGACTTGCATGTGTTCAGCTAACTTTAATGAAATACAACATGTAAACTAAAAGTCCTGACTGGTTCTATTGTAAATAAGTAGTAAATAATAAGTAACTGAGGAACTATAGATGATCATGTAAGTATTTACTGAACTGTTCCTTCATTCACAGGAACGAGCACCTGCCTGCATTAATATAGCTCCTAGAGAGCAAACAAAAACACAACGGAGCTACAAAAAAAACTGAAGGCAAACAGAGAAGCTTAACAAAACAAAAGGCCGAGTGGCCAAAACGAACAACCAAACAATAAAGAGTTAATAGAAAAAGATACTTGATATGGGGATAATGACAGAATACGTTTTAAACTTGAGCTTGACAATAACAATTACAGACTCAAGTGTGTGCATAGCATAACTAATAAATGTAAGCATGCCTGTGTCCAGCCAACAACATGCATGAGTACAATGGCATCCATGGTGACATAATTGTGGTAATTTAGAAAGTCCAGTTGGGGGGGATAGATCATCAGCAGCCAAAAAAAGAGGTCTCTGCAGGGATACCCTGGGAAACTCTGAAGGCTTTTTTTAAGAGGTCATATTATTTCATATCTTTCTCACAAAAATACAATAAATTGGAAACCAAGAATGGGCAAGGGTTGAATTCTACTTTGTTAAGATTGACTTGATTGTATGTAATGTTATTTTCTTCAAATAAAATCAATAAACAAAATAATAAGAAACAAAATGCATATACAGTAAATGTGGTAAAAATCAAAACAACTCCTATTTAATTTTTTTCTTTTTGTCTGTGTGGGTGTCTAGGTTTTGCATATGGATTTTTGCCCGTGTTTTTTCTGAGGTCCTCGGAAATCTCCTTTGATCAAAGTATGACACATTTCTAAAAGTCTGTGTGGTTAAGATCAAACTTTGATAGTGAAGACCCAGATTGTTCTTTATATACTTTTCATATACTTTTTCGCACACAAATATGTAATACTGGATAATTTTCCTCAATAAGCAAATGAACAATTATAATGTTCCTATGTCACTTGATGTATTTTTAGGAGTTGTGTAAAAATCTGATCATGTTTTAGGCCATATCAATGCAGAAATTGAGAAATTCTAAATCTTCGAGCACCAATGATGGAATACAAGTGGAGATCTGATTCCAAATTATTGCTTATATAATAGGCTAGTTTTGCCATTATAGAATAAATTGGTTAGTTTCTGGAATATCAAAGTTAACGTAACATACTATTGTTTACAGTTTTTAAGATTTCTTCTATCACCTCAGTGGTTAAGTGCTATTAAACTAACACGTTTTACTATAAAATGGCAGAGGTTAAGTGGTTATCTTAGTGTGAATGATGTAAATAATATTTTATGTGCAACTTCCAAGGCTAAGCACCATTTCCTTAGCATGTGCTTTAAAATAAAAACTCAGAACCTAGGTAGCTAACATAATGTGTGTTACATAAATAAAATTTCATATGCAACCTTAAAGGCTAAGCACATTTTTTTTAGTTTCTGGGCTTTAATAGATTATGTAGATAGCATATCATGTGTTACATATTACTTAAAAATTAACTATTAAAAAATACTAACCATAGATTATGTACCTCAGTAGGGGGGTTACCAGACATCCTGTACCTTCAAGGGGAATCATGTGTGGTGTCGATATTTATTTTTTAAATCCTCATTTGTCCAGTATTTTAAACAAGACTCGTTTCTCAATTCTTCATCAGAGCAATACACAAGTTGTGATAGAAAGAGCACTTTGGAGTGTGCATCTACGGTGGCCAAGAAGGGCAAAACAAATTTACAACCGTGAACACAAATTTACAAAGGAAATTCAAAGTAACATTTCAGAAAACAAATTTACAATAGTGAGAACAATTTACAAGCAGCAAATCAAATGGAGAGGGTAGGTACAATACACAGGAAGTGCTTGTTGCTGACCTTTTGTGTCATTCAAATTGTTTTGCGAGGGAACATTAAACGGAGTTTGTGACGGTAAATCAAGCGACAATGTTTTGTCCATTTTGTGGAAACCATTTTAGCCAGTTAGCCTGCTTTTGTTATTCTTGTTGGAAATGTTTAGACTTTCTAAAATAGGCTCCCCACAGCTGACGTCTAAACCACGTGCAAATGTTAATCAAAGTACCGGTAAGTGGACTCGTAACGCTATCTAGAGCCAGCTATCCTAGGCTTTTATTATAATTATTATTATTATTATTATTATTATTATTATTATTATTATTGCTCAGTTGACGTAGTACGAGTCATTCAGAATTATGTTCAAATTAACAACTTCTGTGCAATATACATATATATATATATATATATATATATACTGTATATATGTGTCATACTTTATGCAGTCATTTAAGCTTTTTAATTACCTCCGCAACATACACTGGGACTGTTAACTTTCGTAACAGCTGTAACTTAACAAAATAAAACATGATTTGGTCTTGTATTATTTTCAGCATTCATCAATTGCCAGCACATTTCAAATTATAGATATAGCTGTGTCTTTTCGGTTCCAAAGTTTGAGCAGCAGTTGCAAGGTAGGTTCCAGCATGAGTCAAACACGTACGAAAAGAAATTTCTCGGTCCAATAAAGTTTGTTTCAAAAAAGTTTAGTGAAAATTTGAAAAAGACATAATCACAAAATTTTAGAAAAAAGTTAGTACACACGCAGAATAAAAGGCAAAAACGGAAAAGAGGTGTCTTCTCAGCCTAATTACAGTCTTAGGTTTCTCTGGTTAAAAATCAGTTACTTTCTATACTTAGAGGTTATTACGTTTCTATGGCAAACTTACATGGACTTCATTTTAGTATGGCGGTACGGTTTGAAGCTGTTTGCTCTTCATACCTGCAAGGCAGATCATAAACTGAACTAGTGTGTAGTCAGAATGACAAGAAATAATTTGAATATTCCATTTACAATTTAGCTTGTAGGGTTCATCATAGAACCTCCCATTGACTATGCACTAATATATACACAAACATTTTAACCTAACTAACATAATACTAATATCAACTTAATATAATCTAACTAACTAACAAATGGCTTTTACAACAGATAATGGAATGGATTTTCCTAGTATATATTTATGCCATTTTTTCTACTTCTGCTCCTGTGGATTTGGGTCCCCTTGCACAATATGGTACGCCTGTCATTACAAATTTGGGTTTTAGGATAGATGAGAATTTTAGACTGGACGGTCAGATCAGTGCGGTGGTGAAATCTGGTTTTTTTCAACTAAGATGTTTGGCGAAGATAAAAAACATTCTTTCCAAAGATGAATTTATAACAGTAATCCACACCTTCATTACAACCCGATTGGATTATTGTAATTCTTTGTATGTTGGTGTTAGCCAGTCCACCCTGTCTCGGCTGCAGCTGGTGCAAAATGCTGCTGCACGCCTTTTAACTGGCACGCGAAAGAATGAGCACATCACACCTGTATTATCCTCACTGCACTGGCTGCCTGTTCAGTTTAGAGTTCATTTTAAGATTCTTTTATTTGTTTTTAAGTCCTTAAATGGGTGTGCCGCCCTACCTCGCTGAGCTGCTGCATATGCACTCTCCTTCCCGCTCACTCAGATCAGCTGGTCAGCTGCTTCTGGATGTTCCTAGGACTCAGCGAAAGCTCAGGGGGGTTAGGACTTTTTCCGTTGTGGCTCCAAGGATCCACATTAGACAGGCCTCCTCACTGCCCATTTTTAAGTCTGCTCTTAAGACCTATCTTTTTGGTTTGGCGTTTGATCCTGTGTGAGCAGTTGATTTTACTCTGTGTTAACTCTGTTTAGTTGTTTTTACTATGTTTTAATTTGTTTTATTTGATTGTATTTTATCTACTTATTTATTAGTTTGTTTTGTTTAAAATTTATTTTAGCCTATGTTCAGCACTTTGGTCAGTGGCTGTTGTAAGTAAAGTGCTTTATAAATAAAGTTGACTTGACTTGACTTGACATTTAGGAGTATTGTGAAGAAAATTTGAAGAGATTCATGATGTATGTGGTTTTTTTATTTTTTTATTAAAAAACCTTATAGAAGTACACATTTGTATCTCATCTTTTAACAAGCAGTGTGACCTGCAGTGGTCATAGACTAAAGGTCACATATTACAAGTAATTATACTAAACAATATTGTGGAAGTAGTTGAACTAAACTACACAGCAATACATTTTGTGGTTCATAAATGATTACAATTATTCTGTCCATAATGTGTTGATATTCAATTCTGTTCATTCCAGAAGAACCACTGTGCCCATCATATAAACAGTTCATGGACTACAGAAACTTCAAATCAAAAGAAAGACAGTCCTTTAGCTGTGGGTGTGGAAGACGAATGTTCTCTTCGTTCCCTTGTACTAATTCATGTCTGAGAAGTAAGCTTTACAAAACCATGTAATAGCATGCTTTGTTTTAGCAAACAGAAAAATGTTTGTGCAAAGGACTCAAGGTCTGAGCATTCCACACATGAGTCTGCCTTATCACGTTTTCCCTTAGCTTACATCTGAACGCCATAACAAAAGGAGCCAAGAAATCAAGTTGCACAAGGGGCGTTGAAGGGGCTAAAGGTTTGTGTATAATAAATGTGTTGACTGTTACATTTTATAATGATATTAAATTACGCATTCTAGGGGTATAAAACTGGACCCCACCCAACAGACGGGGGTCAGAAGAGCCCTGACACTTTTGTGTATTGATTGTCTGCTTTTCTGAAACTGTTCTCACTGTGCACCTAACTAATAAATAATAAAGTGCTTTATTGTTTCACCTGCTGTCGGGTCTGAGATTTCATCCACATGGGTAAAAGAGACGAATAAAACAAGAACAGAGACGAGTTCAGGTTAGGTGGCATAACTTTGTGTCATGTATACAAGACAATGGTTGCAGGGACAGTTATTGTTTAATCAGTGGACCCATTTAGTGTTTAACTTCCTGTGCAACAAATATATAATTTATATAATTAAATATATAATTTACAGAAAACTCATCCTGTTTTTATTATTTATCTAGATAAACATAGGATTGATGGTGCCAAATGGAAGTGATTTAAGAGGCAGCACCTGATCTGCTGAAACTAGCTGTCCAGAAAATGAGAACAATTAACAAGGACATGGAGGAAGGACCATATATCCTTTTGTATCCAGATTGCTCAGAGGTGGTCAACGTGCCTGGGTATTGGCTGAATATAAAAAGGAAATAGGAAAGGCATATTGCAGGATCTCTTTTTTTATATGCCTAGACTTTAGAAGAGGTTACTGAATCTGATGATTTATCACTTTTACATATTTCACAGTGCTGTGACAAACTGTACATAATAATGTGTTGATTTTGTTTCCTTTAACTGCAGTGGATGTTAGCTCAGAATCAGAGTCTGATTCTGAAATTCTTGTTACAAGTAAGAGCACAATTGAATTCAATCAGGCTGACACTGTGGTGAGTTAACATGAAACAAATAATTTAGGAAAGCAATATACTGAATGGCCGTATTAATTATCTTAACCAGAGCTGTCCTGTGGCATAATGCTTGCCAATATTTTGGTTCAACAGACGCTAGCTACTTAGTAACGTCTGTAGTTAAGTTTGAAAATACGTTCCTGCATTGTACTTGGATAAACAGTTGGATTTACATTTTAAATATCATGTGAATCATTTTGATTATTGTTCAGCCAGTTTATCTTTCAGAAATACTAACAACTTGCCACATTTCACCAGGCAACATTTCATTGATAAGTATTTATTTAGTAAGAGGGGTCCTTTCATCGGATTGGCTGGCCCAGCACTGTTTCAGCTCTGGAATGGCCAAAAGGGGGAGGCAGCTTGATGGATGACGTCTCCAGGACTGTAAACAAATCCAAATCTTATTATGTGATATCATCTACTGTTAAATTCTGCTCCATACTTCTAAAATGTTTATTTTTTTGCTGTATTAAGGATTTGTTCTGTTCTGTGTATTGTATTGTATTGACCCCCTTCTTTTGACACCCACTGCACGCCCAACCTACCTGGAAAGGGGTCTCTCTTTGAATTGCCTTTTCCGAGGTTTCTTCCATTTTCCCTACAAAGTTTTTTTGGGAGTTTTTCCCAGTCTTCTTAGAGAGTCAAGGCTGGGGGGCTGTCAAGAGGCAGGGCCTGTTAAAGCCCATTGCGGCACTTCCTGTGTGATTTTGGGCTATACAAAAATAAACTGTATTGTATTGTATTGTGTTGTGTTGTAAGAGAAGAATAATATAGGCTGTATAAAATTGTTCAGAATTTTATGTTTTTTTACTCAGAGTTTTGAAGCCTGTAACCAAAGTATACCCAAACAAACTAGAAGATTTAGTGTAAGTACTAATTTGCAAATGTAAGTAATCTGTAAGCTGGTAATGTGATCAAGTCACATTTTTGGGACAGACCCAGAGTTTTTGCTCTAAATATATGAAGTTGTACAGTACATGATGTAAGATTATTGTGCAATATAGCAAAATTATCTAGATTATTGTAACTTACCATAATTTAAAATTTCCTTTTTAACTCCATCATACTTTGTTGCGCTAATGTAGTAATTTTAACATGTTTCAGAGATGCATCCAGACATTCATCAACCATTCAAGCTGGACAGGTAGGTATTGAACCAAATGTCACCTCATAATATTTTTTTTCTTTCAGTTTTGTTTTGTGTTGTGTTGGACATTTAAGTTCCCCATGTCACTTTCTATTTCAGATAGTAATATCTGATACTGAGGATACTCTGGATCTACCTGAATACAATGTGATTAAGTCCACCTCCTACCGGTAAGCAAAAAAAAAACTGACAAAATGTGACTATTCCCTTGGTAGACATTTTTAGATTAGAGGAAAAATAAACTGGCAAGTTGTTTCTAAGATGTCTGTAGAATGCTTAACTTACAAAAAATACGTCTGGGATTTACTTAGGTTGGAAATTACTTAAGAAGAATGTTTTAGGGGCGGCACAGTGGCACAGTGGGTAGCACTGCTGCCTTGCAGTTAGGAGACCCGGGTTCACTTTCTGGGTCCTCCCTGCGTGGAGTTTGCATGTTCTCCCCGTGTCTGCGTGGGTTTCCTCCGGGCACTCCAGTTTCCTCCCACAGTCCGAAGACATGCAGGTTAGGTGCATTGGTGACCCTAAATTGTCCCTAGTGTGTACTTGGTGTGTGTGTGCACTCTGTGGTGGGCTGGCACCCTGCCTGGGGTTTGTTTCCCTGTGTTGGCTGGGAATGGCTCCAGCAGACCCCCATGACCCTGTGTTAGGTTATAGCGGGTTGGATAGTGGATGGATGGATGGAGAATGTTTTAGTGTAAAAAGGGTGGAGTTGTCTTGTAACATAGGAATGGTAATTTCTTTACAGTAAATATACAAACCTTTATGCACCATGTGTTGAGGAAGAGGATGAAGAGCCAGTTCTTATAATTTTGGGGATCAGACACAACCATGTACGCTGGCAGTTATTGACAACAGCAATAGGTTTTCCCTGTGCACTTAATGGTAAAAGATTGAATTGCTTCTGTGATAATATATATTGTGCAAAAATAGAAAACTGTGCACTGCCGGGCATTTCACAAATGTAACTCAGTCTTGTGTAATTCTAGAGAGGAGGTAAACATTACATTACCTGATATCATTGCAAACCTGTCACATCATATTGATCATGGAAGAGTTAGCTGGTTCAACATTGCAAGGTCAAATGTTTGGGATGGCGCAGTCCAAGGTTTCAAGCGTGCAACATATTCAGAAACTTGTGATATGCTGGTCAGATTTACTGATGATGCTGGTGTTTTTGAGGAAGGAATTGATACAGGCAGACCATGACGAGAGTTTTTAACTCTACTTATGAACCATCTTAAAGACCAAACAATTTTTGATGGACCAACAGGACAACGTTACTTAGTCTACAACGCAAATGGTATGTATACATAGATGTGTGACTTGTAATTATATATCACATCACTGATACGCTTTGTTACTTGAACTGTTCTGGAGATATTTAGCAACAACATGCTTAGGTTTGTCTTGATTTTAATGCTTCATGAAACATATTTGAATGTTTCCAAAAGTAGTTGCTAAATATGTGTGGAACAGTAGAAATAACATTAACAGCAATTTGGAATTATGGTTCGAATTGTAAATCACCCAAAATTCTAAAATATGAATGATTTTCATTCACAGCTCTAGGGGAGGATGAGTACTTCTTGGCAGGAAAGATGATTGCGGTATCAGTTGTGCATGGTGTGACGATGTGGGTTCGTTGCATGCTCCCATCTGCTGTCCGGAAGCACTTGAACCCAACACCGTCGGTAATGTCAGTGATGAGCACAGCAGTGAGGCAACAATTGAGCAAGGGGATGGTGTACAAAGTGCCAAGTGCTTTTATTAAAACTAGTCAAACAAAACAGTGTCCAAATAAATAGTGCAGTGCTTTCCAATAATTAAATAAACAATCCATAAAACAAACGTGGAGGTTTAAAAATCAATAAACAGAAAAATAATAATTCTTTAAAAAACGATGAGGTTAAAACTTTAGAAGCAATCTCTTTAAAACACAAAGCCCGGTGTGTTTGTCTAACTAGTGACTCCCCTGCTTCTCCCTATCCAGGTTTTGCAACAAGGGGAGCCACTCTACCTGCAGCTGACCTTCTTTCCATTTCAGAAAAGGTCTGAAGGCCTCCCGATCCCTGGCTTTGGTCTCACACTGAACCCAGACTGGGGGGCTTCTCTCCAATGGCCAGGACTCTATCTATCTATCTATCTATCTATCTATCTATCTATCTATCTATCTATCTATCTATCTATCTATCTATCTATCTATCTATCTATCTATCTATCTATCATATAGTGCCTTTCCTTTCTGTCAGTTATATAGTGCCTTTCCTATCTATCTGTCTGTCTGTCTGTTATATGGTGCCTTTCCTATCTATCTATTTATCTATCTGTCTATCTTTCTGTCTGTTATATAGTGCCTTTCCTATCTATCTATCTATCTATCTATCTATCTATCTATCTATCTATCTATCTATCTATCTATCTATCTATCTATCTATCTATCTATCTATCTATCTATCTATCTATCTATCTATCTATCTATCTATCTATCTATCTATCTATCTATCTATCTGTCTGTCTGTCTGTTAGATTGTGCCTTTCCTATCTATCTATCTCTCTATCTATCTATCTATCTATTATGTCAGTCATCAATGGATAAATGGCTTGCGGTCGGATGAAGATATCAGGGATTTCACAGATGATAATATTTTCTTAGGTGATGTTGGAGAATCTCAAAGAAGAGTTTCACTGATGCAGCAGACAGATTACGCCAAGAAGGATTATTCTTCTTCATTAATACAAGGTTATAATTTAACCAGTCAGTGATCCAATTTTGTCTTTTTGACATAGTTGATATTTCATATTATAATTAAATGGTTGATTAAAAGCATTTACTTAGATAAAGTGGAAATGCTCATAAAATATGTATCTCCAGGAACTTTCCGTTTGTTCAATTAATCACATAATTGAACATAATTAATTAAATGATATCTCAGTTGTAACTAAAACTAGGAGAAGCAGAGGCCCATGAGAAGTGGTTTGTGGCCCTTGTCTTAGATAATAACTATGGATGAATGATTCCATTAACCCATGAGCCTAATCTAGTTGTCTTGAGAGTTATGCTCCTTGTCTTTTATTGCCATTTATCATTCTGTCACATTCTCTCTATGACTGACATTTTCTCATAAGGTTCATGCAAAATGTGTATTTTTAAGCAAGGAAAAAATTAGTTCAATTTAATTCTTATACAGCATAATTCATAATTCTTATGATTTAGAAAAGTATCAGAAATGTGATAAAAAATACACCACCATGCAGCATTTGCACATATATAGGCAGAAACTAGACACTAATAATTTAATACAAATACAGTTTTAAGGATTTTAAAGCTCTAAAATGAAGTGTCACAGATGCAATCATCGACTAACGCCTGCAGGGATCGTTGTTGACGGTAACTCATGGCTGGTATTTCTTGCTCAACTGTGGACCTTCTAAAGACAAGTGTGCCTTTCTTAATCCTGGCCAATCAAGTGAATTGACCACAAGTGAACTCCGAACAAGGCCTCAGTGATGATCAATAAAATGGGTCACACCTGAGCCAGATTGCAAGTGTTATAGCAAAGAGTCTGAATACTTGTATCAGGATATTATAAGATATAGGATATTTCAGTTTTTTCTTATTATTAAAAACATTTTCAAAAATGTCTAAAATTCTGTTTTGTTGGGTACTGAGTGTTGTTTGACCAGAGAAAAAAATAATTAATATGATTTTGGGATAAGATTGCAACATAGCAAAATGAAAACAAGTATAGGGGTCTGAATAACTTTCTTAAATCTTCTCCCACTTTACAAACCTAGTCCCTTTCTTAAAAAAAACTTCGGAACTTTTCACAATTCCTACTTATTTATAATTTAAACTGAAAACATAAGGGAAAATACATTTAACTGATTTTAGCTCAAGTCTTCAACATAACAAATTGTGTAAAAAGTGAAGGGGTCTGAATGCTTTTTGAACACACTGTGTGTGGGTGATCCGTGAGCCTTACGGGTGCCAATTTACAAAAGACAGAGGAGAAGAAAATCAAAGAAACACTGGAGACTATCCATTTGTCTTCTTCCCACACAGCCAGGGTGATCTTGACTCAGGGCAATCAATAACCAAATTTAAACAAGAAGAGGCGAGACAGACAAAGTGACAGAGGCGCACAGGTGAGACCAGCGCACATAAGTAACTTTCAAGAAGATTTTTTATCTTTTTTTTTTGCCTTTTTCTCTTCTCCAGATGAGATTAAACAGAGCTTCTCGATTTGGGACTCGACACTTTTGATGACTCTGACCGATTTTATTTTAATTTACAAAATATAATACTGAGTTCACATTGCTGTTTGAACAATTCAACCTTGTCACTTCACAGAACTGAAAAAACATCCAAAAGAAAACTTTTTAAGATATTACAGTATTAAGAGGAGTTATTGTCGTTACCTTTAGGAGCATTTCATAATTCAAGGTGTCAGTTTAGCTGCATCTCTAATGGCAGCCCAGCACTACATCAATTGGGATTCTTCTCCCAAAGTGTTGCACTCTTTAAACCAGCTGCCATGTCCAATGTGCAATAGAGACTGCACTTTCCGAGAGAGTTCAGGAAAATAACTTGGAACAAAAACTATTGGTGGCTTTTTGTTGTTCAACCATCAATAACATCCTGGCATACTGTATCACACTATACTACGCCAGATTGATGGCAACAGATAACAAGGCTCTTCAGAGCGTCATAAACACAGCACCAAAAATCACAAGCTGTTGTGTGACCTCCCTGGAAGACATTGCCTGCTCCAGCTATCTCACCAGAGCCACAAACATCATTAAGGATCCTTCACACCCTGGTCACCACCTGTTTGAACTGGTGCCCATTGGTTGGCGTTATAGATCTTTTAAAGTATGGACAGATAGAGTCAGAAACTGTTTCTTCCCTATAGCCATAAATACAGTGGAACTTCGGTTTCAAGACCATAATTTGTTCCAAAACTCTGGTCGTAAACCGATTTGGTTGTGAACCGAAGTAATTTCCGCCATAGGATTATATGTAAATACAATTAATCCGTTCCAGACTGTACAAACTGTATGTAAATATATTTTTTTAATGATTTTTAACCACAAATGTAGTTAATTGGGCGGCACGGTGGCGCAGTGGTAGCGCTGCTACCTCGCAGTTAGGAGACCTGGGTTCGCTTCCCGGGTCCTCCCTGCGTGGAGTTTGCATGTTCTCCCCGTGTCTGCGTGGGTTTCCTCTGGGCGCTCTGGTTTCCTCCCACAGTCCAAAGACATGCAGGTTAGGTGCATTGGCGATTCTAAATTGTCCTTAGTGTGTGCTTTGAGTGTGTGTGTGTCCTGCAGTGGGTTGGCACCCTGCCCAGGATTGGTTCCTGCCTTGTGCCCTGTGTTGGCTGGGATTGGCTCCAGCAGACCCCCGTGAACCCTGTATTCGGATTCAGCGGGTTAGAAAATGGATGGATGGATGTAGTTAATTATACCATATAATGCACAGTGTAATAGTAAACTAAATGTAAAATCATTGAATAACACTGAGAAAACCTTGCACAACAGAGAAAACTTAACACTGCAAGAGTTTGCGCTATAGGGCTATGAAGCGCTCGCTAAAAACACATTTTTTTAATGAGTTTTAAGCACAGGGGAAAAAATTAAAAATCCGTAATTTAATAAACAACCAGGAAAAGTAACATTGCAACAATGCACGCTACGAACCGATCGCTGTAAACAGAAGTAAAGTGGAGGTTAAAATCCAATAGAAAAAAGTCTTCATTAAATACAACGAGGTTAAAACAATGCTTGGATCTGTCTCTTTAAAAAGACAAGCCTTATGCATCCAGCCATCTGTGACGATGTGGGTTCTATCTCCACACTCCCATCTGATTTGGAAGCACTTGAACCCAGCACTGTCGATAATGAAACTGAGTGAGCTAGTCAGTGGAGGCAATAAACATCTGAGCAAGGGGTGGTGCAAAAAGTGCAATAGTGGTTTTATTTAAAACAGTCAACCAAAACAGTGTTTATAAAGTGCAGTTCTCAAAGTTCTTCATTAAATAAATAATCCATAAAATAAAAACGTAGAGGTTGAAACAATAAATTGAAAAACCAATCCGTTAAAATTCAGAGGTTAAAACATTTTTCAGGAGCAGTCATTAAAATCCACAACAACAAGTTCAGTGCTTCTTTTCTGTTAGCGTCTCACCTGCTTATCCCGTTTGGGCTTAGCAGCAGGCAAGACGCTCTCTGCAGCTGCCCTCCTCTACACACTCACATACGAGACTGGAGACCTCCCGATCCCTGGCTTCGGTCTGGCACTCATCCCAGTCCCCGAGACTTGATGTCCACCAACGGCCAGGACGCACACATTGGGGATTCCACCACCAAGCCTCCCGACTTCCGCTGCCTTTCTGCGGCTCGTCGCTTTCACCTGGTCACTCCCGCTACCTGGTCGCTCAGCGGGAGCAACATCAACTCAAACGCCTGGGTGTCGGCCTAACACACAGCTTCCTCGCAGCTGCCTATGAGCACTTGATCGCGCGCTCACCACACGTACGCACCGCGTGTCTGTCTCTCCTGCACCGCCTGCTTCCTCACTCGCTCCCCACAACCTCCGTCTTCTCTTTTCCTTTCTTTCTTTCCTCATCTCGTTCTTTTCCCTCATCTCGTTCTTTTTCCCCTCCACAACCGACTCGCGCTTCTTTTAAAATGACGAGGGCCACAGCAGCTGCAGCATTAGCCACGGGACAATCACGAATGTGGGCAGTTCCTCACCTGTGCACTAGGTGAGAAACGCCCACCCTACGGATCGTCCCGCGGCCCACTATGGCCCAACGTCCCCTCGCTAAGCCGCGATCATTTTTTTAAAATGAATGGCTTTTGCTCAACGAGCTGTGGACCCCTAACACCACACCATCTGTCTTGCGCGTGTGTGTCTCTCGTGCACGCGTCTGTGTGTGTCTCTCGCTCTTGTTTGTATGTCTCTCTCGCGCGCGCGCATGTGTGTCCATCTCTCTCTGCACAGGGAGAGATTGAACACGTACGGAAATAATCGGCACGCACAAACCAAAAGGGAAACTGGCTTGTTCGTATACCGAGCCTGTGGTCGTGAACAGATGCAAAAGTTTGGCGAACTTTTTGGTCGGAAACCGATTTGTAAGTGTTCCGAGACGTTCGTGAACCGAGGTTCCACTGTAAAATGAACAAAAATAAGCAAATTAAGGTGGTTTAAACATTTTACTCAGACATACTACTGCTGCTCTTATTAGTATTATTTTACTGTATTACTCATACTACTACTTCCATTGTTATTTTATCTCATTTCTTTTTAACTGTATCTTTACATATAAAATTATTGTTTATTTTCCTTCTTGTATTATGTATTGTAGCATTGGTTGTATTACACATAAATAGTGTGCTTTTTGCTTTTTGTACCCAGTTGGTGAGGTGCTCATAATTTCGTTGTAGTTATTTTACATGACAATAAAGGCTTTCACTTCAAATCAATTCAATTCAATTCAGTTCATATGTTGCAAAGAACCACAACTGCAGAAAAAGAATTTTAAAAAAGATGAAGAAGAATGAACATTATAAGCAAGTGAATACATTTTGATTGAGTTTTGCAGATATGAAATCCATCCGTCCACTATCCAACCCACTATATCCTAACTACGGTGTCACGGGGTTCTGCTGGAGCCAATCCCAGCTAACACAGGGCGCAAGGCAGGAAATAAACCCTGGGCAGGGTACACACCCACCAAGCACACACTAGGGACAATTTAGAAACACCAATGCACCTGACCTACATATCTTTGGGCTGTGGGAGGAAACCCACGCAAATATAGGGAGAACATGCAAACTTCACGCAGGGAGGACCCGGGAAGCGAACCCGGGTCTCCTAACTGTGAGGCAGCAGGGCTACCCACTGCGCCACCATGGTATGAAATAGTGCATGTTATCAGGAATTTTTTTTTGTATATTCAGATGATAATGAAGATCACAGCATAATTGTTAGGGGATGGGGGTTTCGTTGCCATGCTAGTGAATGTTCATGTGAGACTTGCTTTTCATATCCATGGGGATTTTCTATGAAATTCTGGTTTCCTCAACTTCCACTAATGGGTAGTTTGAAAAACTGCTGTCTTCAAATTAGAATCTTAATGTGTGTGTAAATGTTGGAGAGTGTCATGAATTAGAGGTTTACCTATAGTTGATAAAAACCATCTGGCTGATGTTGCTAGATTAGTGCAATCCTAATTTTGTTGATTTGGAACTTTGACTGTTTTGTCATCTGAAGCTTTATTTATTTAAAGAATCAAGAGTGTTGATAGATAGATAGATAGATAGATAGATAGATAGATAGATAGATAGATAGATAGATAGATAGATAGATAGATAGATAGATTTTCACACCACTGTATCTATCTATCTATTTGCCCCCTTCCTGATTTCTTATTCTTTTGCATGTTTGTCACACAAAATGTTTCTGATCATCAAACACATTTAACCATTAGTCAAATATAACACAAGTAAACACATAATGCAGTTTTTAAATGATGGTTTTTATTATTTAGGAGAAAAAATCCAAACCTACATGAAAAATCCAAACCTACATGGCCCTGTGTGAAAAAGTAATTGCCCCAACACCTCTCCCAGCAGCTGCCCAAGCTTTTCCTTTATCCAAGTAGTGGCCCGGGCCCAAATGTGCTTAGCTTCAGGTGGATGACCTCTTCTGAAGTGCATGTAATATGGCTGCACATATGAGGAAAGGTGGTTCCTAATATTTTAATCTTTTACTGATTTTAATCATTTTAAAACATATTGTGCATGCCTGTGAGTATTGCTTAGATTAAGGACTTTATTTGGTAAATTCTGGCTTTTTGACCTTTACTCTGTCTTTTGACCAAGACAATTTTAATCCACGATTTGGTTTAGTCACTAGATAACTTGGTTTTTGGAAACAACCCTCTCCCAGATTGCTGGTCCATTTCTCACTACCTCTAACAATGCATATCACCTCTACATGTGCATAATTGGCTTCAGATCATTGGATCACTCCATTTGTTTCCAGGTACCTCTGAGGACTGCAGACACGGCTGCTCATCTTTCTTGATGTGCCTCTCTTGAAGTGATGCTACCAGCCCAGCACACCACAGCATAGAAAATGGCATTGGCCATCACAGAGTTATTGAAGATGTGAAGGATCTTGCTTCCCACATTAAAGAAATGCAGTCAGCTAAGGAAGAAGAGCCTGCTCTGCCCTTTATTATTTAGTTCCTCTGAGTCCTGAGACCAGTCTAATCAGTTTCTAACGTGGATCACCAAGTTCTAATAGCAGTTCATCACCTCTACATACACTCCCTGACTGATGGCCGGGCATGCAGATTCTTTGGTGCGGTGAAAGTCAATAAGCAGTTCTGTGATTTTGCTGATGTTTAGATGCAGACAATTCCAATTGCGCCAAGAAACAAACTTCTCACTCATATCCTCTGTCTCATCCCCTTTATCAGTACACTCCATATAAGTGAAGAATCATCTGAGAATATTTGCAAGTGACTTGACCTGCTGTTATATTTAAAATCAAAGGTGTACAGAGAGAACAGAAAAGCAGACAGGACTGTTCTTTGTGGTGCTCCAGTTTTGTTCACATTCGTATAAGAAACAGAGCAATACCTAAGAAGATAACAGTAAAATAAATAGTACACGAGCATAGTAGTAATTCGGCAACTATAACTATAAATACCTGGGAGTGCAGCTGGAAGATAAATTGGACAAGACTGCCAGTACTGATGCTCTGTGCAAGAAAGGAAAGAGCCGACTATACTTCCTTAGAAGACTGGCGTCCTTCAACATCTGCAATTAGATACTGCAGACGTTCTATCAGACGGTTGTGGTGAGCGCACTCTTCAACACGGTGGTGTTCTTCAGAGGCAGCATAAAGAAAAAGGATGTCTCACGCCTGGACAAACTGGTGAGGAAAGCAGGCTCTATTGTAGGCATGGAGCTGGACAGTTTGACATCTGTGGCAGGGCGACGGGCGCTGAGCAGGCTCCTGTCAGTCATGGAGAATCCACTGCATCCACTGAACAGGATCATCTCCAGGCAGAGGAGCAGTTTCAGCGACAGACTGCTGTCACCGTCTTGCTTTACTGACAGACTGAGGAGATCATTTCTCCCCATCACTATGTGACTCTTCAATTCCACCCGGGTTAAACGTTAACATTATACAAAGTTATTGTCTGTTATACCTGCATTGTCATCACTCTTTAATTTAATATTGTTCTTTATCAGTATGCTGCTGCTAGAGTATGTGAATTTCCCCTTGGGATTAATAAAGTATCTCACCTCTGCAGGCCTTGGCAGTGCTGTCATTCTTGCTCCTTGCAGTCCCTCATGAGTCAACACTGTTAGATCACATATTCAATAATCATTGAAGTCTATTCACGACGGAAAGTAGGAAATGTTTCTCTACACAAAGATCCGTAGAAATCAGGAACAAGCTTCTGAATCATTTATATTAGCTAGAGACCATGATAAACCACTAATGAAAAGAAAACAACATTTATTTCTATGCCATATTTTCATAAACTGGATGTAGCTCAAAGTACTTTAGAACATGTTAAAGAAGTAGTTACATGTATAGAAAAACAAATTAAATTTAGATAAGAATAATAATTAATAAATACTAACTAGCCAACCCGCGGCGTAGCATACGCCGCATAATCAGGCCGCTTTTTAAATGATTTTTAAGCACAGAGGAAAAAATAAACATTTGAAAAATCCGTAATTTAATAAACCACCAAGACAAGTAACATTACAACAATGCACGCTACGAACCAACATACAATTGTCCGTGACTGAAAACCGGAGGAGCCCCGTCGCGCTTTCTCCTTCCAAAGCGAAGGACAGGGTTGAACGGCGCTCGTTCAGTACGTACTGCCCGTTTATGTGCCCACCCCCAACTCCCTACCTGAGTCGCTTTCATCTGTATACAGTCCACACGCACCTGTGAGTCACGTTGACTGTTAATTTTCCAAACACCGCCATTGTTCTTTGCGGTCCCGGCTGCTTTTTTTTTTTATATATAATCCACCAAGTCAACCGACCATGGGGGGCTTTACAAAGGGCAGGGACGTAATCAGTGCGAGCGTATGACCCGCACGTACTGGGAATTTCTCGTTCGTGGGGAACAATTGGAAGCCACGGTCTCCATCACGAATGGGGTTCAACGGCTTACCCACGCCGGGTAGACACACGATGATCCATTCAGTGTAGCGCGCGTGCAGTACCAGACATACAAGTGCATCACAGACCTGTTAATGCTCAATCTCACGTGGTTGAAAGCCACTTGACCCTCTAAGAATTTGGACGCCGACCGCTGTTGGGTCGTGTAACTATTTAGCAGGCGGGAGTCTCGTTCGTTTTCGGAAATAACCAGCCAAATCGCTCCACCAACTAAGAACTGCCATGCACCACCACCCACAGAATCGAGAAAGAGCTATCAATCTGTCAATCCTGTGCGTGTCCGGGCCGGGTGAGATTTCCTGCATTGAGTCAAATGAAGCGAAACCTGGTGGTGCCCTTCTGTCAATTCCTTTAAGTTTCAGCTTTGTAACCATACTCCCCCCTGAACCCAAAGACTTTGGTTACCGGTTGGCTGCCGGCGGGTCATGGGAATGACGCCGCGATCGCCTGTTGCGGGCCTGCATTGGTGAAGCAGGTGAGACGGTAATGAAACAGAGGCACAGGGCTTATTGGTTTTTAAAGACTGCTTCCTTCATTGGGTTTTAACCAATGCACAGAACGAACCAACACACAATCGTCCGTGCAGCGCTCAAGGAGGAATGGGAGGAGAGGAGATGGACATCCACTCCGCTCCCTCCGTCATGCTAGTCTGCTGATTTCTCGTTCAGTATACACTGCTTGCTCATGTGCCCACCTCCAACTCGTCACTCGAGTCGTTGTCGTCTTTGTACAGTCCAGATGCACCTGTGACTCACGTAGATTTTTCATTGCTCTGTGCGGTTTTGGCTGCCTTTCTATATATAATCCACCAAGACACCCGACCACGGTGGGAGGGGGGTGTGTACAAAGTGCAGGAGTATCTAAGAAGACGCATGTTTGTCGCGGATGCGAATTGCTGTATGTAGCGTGTAAAACATTTTGCTATGATGCACGCGTTCGTGCGTCGTAACCGAAAACTCGTTTTTTAAAGACTGCTCATTTCATTGTGTTTTAACCTCAGTTGTAAAGGAATGTTTTAAGGATCCCATGGGATACCCCTCGCAAACAGTTTTACACGCCGCATATGCCGATTCATCTCCGCGAGAAACATGCCTGTATTAACAGTCAACGTGGGTCGTAGCTGCATGTGACCTCTACGACAGACGAATATAAATTTCTGTGTCGTCGCGTCCGAGTTGGTGGGCGTGGCTCTGTGAGTTGTCGTCGTATCCAATGGTCTTGGAGTTGGTGGGCGTGGCTCCTTCCTGTGTGCGCCATAGGTGTGTCACTTGTCAGCGGCTTAGTGAATCCACGCCCCTTCCGGCGTGCTTTCCATGGTTGTCTTGCCTTAGTGAATTATATATATAGATAATAATTAATTACATTTATATAGCTCTTTTCTTGTTACTTACGCTTTACCTAAACAGAGGGGAACCATTACAATCACCACCTATGTGTCACACCCAACTTGACTGATGCAACACCAGCCATTATTGCACCAGTACATTAGCTATAAGGTGGTGAAGGGGTTAGAGAGAGACACACAATTAGACATAGGGAATGATTAGGGGGCCAGAATGACTACGCCGTAGTGGGCAATTTAGCCGGAATATCGATATACACCCTGCTGTTTATGAAAAATCAGTTTGGGGTTTCTTTTATTTTACTTACATTTTTAGTGCTACTCCAAAGAACTTCTGTAAGGTAAAGGTGAAGTACATCTCAGGACTTCTAATCCTGGAAACAGTTCAAGATATTACCAGCCTGGGGTATAAAGACCAGTCCCTGCAAGTGGCTGTGGGAGGTTCGAGTTGGGCAAATACTTAAAACTAGAAGAGAACTATTGATATAATTTGTATTAAGCTGGAGTGATACTTATTGTAATCAGTAGTTTTAGGACATGAAATTGGGTTAATTAATAAAAGCTCATGTCTGTATTTTTTCTTTCTCCTAACTGTATGTAAAAAACACCAATATTTATGCAGCTTGAGGTTGAGGGATCTAAAGAGTGATAAGATGGTGGTTACTCCTTGGAATCAGGACAGTTATCCAGTTTGGAAATATTATTAGCACAAAGTGTGTGTGGATGTCTTAAGATAAAATTTGGGAGTATAAGGTTTATTCTAATGGAGCCAGAAAAAAGTAAAGAGGAATATACAGAGCCAAGGTCGGGTTGATAAGAATTGTACAACAGCCGTGGCCAAAAAGTTTGAGAATGACACAAATATTCATTTTCACAAGGTTTGCTGCTTCCGTGTTTTTAGATCTTTTTGTCAGATGTTTTGATGGTGTACTGAAGTAGAATCACAAGCATTTCATAATTTTCAAAGGCACCTATTGACAATTACATTAAGTTCATGTAAAGAGTCAATATTTGCAGTGTTGGTCCTTTTTTCTTTTCCAGACCTCTGCTGTTCGCCCTGCCATGCTGACTGCCCATCAACGTCTGGACCAAATTCTGACTGATGTCAGCCCATTCTTGCATCATCAATGCTTGGAGTTTGTCAGAATTGGTGGGTTTTTAAGTTTGTCCACCTGCCTCTTGAGGACTGACCACAAGTTCTCAATGGAATTAAGGGCTCAGGAGTTTCCAGGCCATGAACCCAAAATGTTGATTTTTTGTTCCCGAAGCCACTTAGTTCTCACTTTCACCTCGTGGCCCGGTGCTCCATCATGCTGGATTGTTCATTGTTGGTCACCAAACTGTTCTTGGATGGTTGGGAGAGGTTGCTCTCAGAGGATGTTTTGGTACCACTTCTTTATTCATGGCTCAGGGCACAACCAGCACAGAGCTTGCTCATACCGTGATTAGAGCAAAAAGCAGGGCCTCTTAAAGCCCATTGAGGTATTCCTTGTGTGATTTTGGGCTACACATGAAATAAATTGCTGTTGTGATCATGCATGCGCACGGAGAGGTGGAGTAGCAAAACTGTAATTAAGCAGAGGAGAGCGGAGGGTGTTTGACTCAACTTCACTTGCTATTTGGAGACCCCAGAAGACGTGAGTGAGGATTAGCTAGACAAGAGGGCTAACAGACTGCCAGGGGTCGTCTTTTGACAGAACCTTTGGGCTAGAAAGAACTTCCTCACTACTGCGTTGATAGAGCAGAGAGCGGAGTCTTTAAGTTTGTACAGTTTACTTCTGATTTTATTGTATTGAATTAATTAAAAGCAAGTAACATTCCATAGAAACAAGTCAAACTTAACAAAACTAAATTCAGTTACTTCTGATCTGTGTATTTTTTTGGGTGGAAGTAATCTGTGGTTGTGGTTGCTCATTTTTTCATTATTGTCTTTATGGATCATTTTTTGACCTTTTGTGTTTGATTTTTTTTCTGTCTGTCCTTTGTGAGCTGTATGTAGAAGAAGAAGAATGAAGAAAAGGCTTTTTGTTTATTTTTGTTAGATTATCTTTTAACCTTTTTTGCTTTGGAGTCACTGTAATTATTGTATATAGCGCCTGCACTGATTTTTCTTGTTTTTCTTTAATGTTCTTGCATTGAACTGTGAATATAATTGAAAGACATAACTATAGTTATCAGCACATATGGAATAAAAGAGAATTGTGTTTTTTTTTTTTACAGTCATCATTGCCTGTGCTTCAATTCTCCAATCTCCTGGTCAGTACGGCTTCAGGTGCCTGGAGTCTGAAACTGTGCAACGGTGCCATTGCACGAGGCACCACAATGAGATAAGGATAAAATGACAGTTTTCAGTTAGTAATTAACTGATCCCTGTGAAGCGATGGCACCTCAAACCTTAATTTCAGGTTTTGGTTCTATCCATTGCCTCCCACCCCAAC
The DNA here is from genome assembly GCF_016835505.1 of Polypterus senegalus. Lineage (NCBI taxonomy): Eukaryota > Metazoa > Chordata > Cladistia > Polypteriformes > Polypteridae > Polypterus > Polypterus senegalus. The sequence continues at coordinate 29,291,398 of NC_053155.1, read as the reverse complement.
AGTACCGTCTCGTGCTGAGGTAGGCAGTCACACATCCTTCTTTATCTGTTATATTATAATCATGAAGTTCTTTTTTGGTTTCCACAAGAGTGCAATATTGATGTTAAATCCCCTTTAAATTCTTGGCTAGCTGCACAATTTCCATATATTTCAGTTTTACTGCTGAGCTTTTCCACCTCCTGCAGTTTTGCTATTTCTACTAAAAATAAAGAGGTCATGTCCCCAAAATGAAAATGATCAGTGACCACAAATTTCTCAGAAAGCTAGTAATGGCTCACACTGATCACACTTGACAGCACAAGGCACGCTCTCTAAGACTACTTACATTTGTCGATTAAATTAACAGGCCTGTGGATGAAACCATCTGCAAAGACCTACACATTGGCCATGATCACTTTGACAGGTGAGAAGCTTATACTCTATGCACTCCTTCATGTACAAGTCTTCTTATAAGAAACTCAATTGTATTTTATCATGTGTCTGTCTATCTTTGCGTTGTAAACCATCTCACATGAGACACTTTTGTTGTAATTGTTTAAAGATCGCAGGTCGGTGGACGTCAGAACTTGATCTGTTATTTGTCCACATTTTCTTTAGTTGGAGAGGTTGTAATACTGCTATTTGTGAAAGTGATGCTAATGGCCCTTTAAAACACAGCAAAGTGTGCTTCCTAAAAGCTACTATAGCTTTAATTAAACATAGTGCTTAATTTTGCAGTTTCCACACATTTGGTGGTACTCCTCCACGAAAAGAAAAGAACCCACAATTGTCTCTGAAATAACTCGAAACTGACAAAAGTATTTGTTTATTGCATATTTAACAAAAATCAGACTTTGCTGTTTTGATCCAAAACAATATTTCAAATATTAACATAAATGAAAATGGCATGGTGGCGCGGTGGCGCAGTGGGTAGCACTGCTGACTCGCAGTTAGGAGACCCAGGGTCCTCCCTGCGTGGAGTTTGCATGTTCTCCCCGTGTTTGCGTAGGTTTCCTCCCACAGTCCAAAGACATGTAGGTTAGGTGCATTGGCGTTTCTAAATTGTCCATAGCGTGTGCGCCCTGCGGTGGGATGGCACCCTGGCCGGGGTTTGTTTCCTGCCTTGCGTCTTGTGTTGGCTGGGATTGGCTCCAGCAGACCCCCTTGACCGTGTAGTTAGGATATAGTGGGTTGGATAATGGATGGTTTACTGTCTTCAGATAGTGGTAGTATCAAATACCAAAAGCTAGTGTTCAGAACATCACTGTTATCAAGTATTGGTGATGTTTACTTTGTAACTTGTGATTATGGATTATTTATGCCACAGCTGTTCTTGTTTACCTTACCTTTTAAACAAATCCAGTCTAAGTGGAAAAGTAAAATCCATTAGCATCTTTCCTTCTTAACACGTTTGCAACATCTGGGAAGACAAACATAACTCTGCCACAGAGCCTGCTATTAAACAGGCCATTAAAAATGTTAAAAACTTTAGCAATCCCAAAGCTGCATTCACTCTAGTCAATACATATAAACAATTTTCTTTGTATTTATGACTGAAGGGACAATGGCACAGTTTCTAGTGCCGCTTCTTCACAACCCCGGGGGCCTGCCTTTAAATACTCCTCCTAGTCACCATCTGCCAAGTTTTACACATTTCTCTTCGGTTGTTCCATTGTCTTCTACCATCTCTGAGAACTGCAGGCTGCTTTAACTGATGGCGCCCTTGCAATGGGCTGCTCTCCTGTGACTGCTACACCTGGTATCTGTTCCAGCACCCTGCCTTCCTTTACTGAAACAAGCAGGTTTACAAATGCATGCATAGGGCGGATGTCCTATGAAGGATGTCACTGCCCACATTAAAGGAACACAGTCTACTAAGTATATCAATGTTATAGAAGTCTGAACAAATGATGGAAAATTCTGATATGCCCCCAAAAACTTTTCATTCTAAAGACACTCCTGACTGCTACCTCATAAATTCCTCATCTTGGATCAGATCATTCAGCTGGTTGTTATCTATCTGGAGTTTGTATCTTCCTCCTGTGTTTGTCCGAGTTTCCTTCTTACATCCCTAAATACTGTATGTGTGTGTGTGTGTTGTGTGAATTTAAGCTTTCATGTGCATTACTGGGCACTATCATGAAGTAAGACTCTATCTAAGGTTGTTTCTTGCTTTGTACCCAGGGCTGCCAGAATAGGTTCTGAGCCCCTAGGACCCTGAATTCAATTAGGCGAGTTTGAGAATGATATATTATTGTATAGGTATTCATATAATAAAATGTCAGTTTTATATAAACAGATGCTGCAGCAATATGAGTCTCAGTTCCACAACAGTAATGTCAGTGTGGAGCTCTCTGCCATGTTTTGTGTCCGTAAACTTCACTCTCATTAAATGGATATTACTACCACATAAATCTGTAAATGCATTAATAAACCGACAGTTCTTTACAATGTTACCAGGCTCCCTCTGATCATTCTGGAAATTAAATTGATGCATATGCAATGAAGAGACCATTCATCCACTCATTATTCTGCACACATTATTGAGCAATGTGTAGGACAAAGATTTATAAGACCCTTATGAATATATTCCGAGTTTATAGGAAAAAAGATTCAGTTGTCAAAAAAGAGAATGCAGTTTATTAAACGGGGGACATTCTTGCTAAACTATTTAAAATATTTGGCCAATAAAATGATTATGTTAATGGTGTTAGCTTTATTATTATATATTGTAAAAGTAGTGTATTACAGTCTTGCCAAGGATGGCTAAACTCACATTATATTTCTCTGACATAATCTAGTCTGCTACATGTTCAGAATTCTCTGTAAAACTGCAGACAGTTTTACTTCAATATTTCGAAGACTGTAGTAGGGAGCGCCTCAGCCATCTTTGTCCTTGGTCTTTGTCAACAGTATTGGGTGCTCTTGTGTTATCCCCTAACCCAAGATGACTCAAATAATTACAAAGTAATTACATTAGCAAGACAATCATCAGAAAGAATTGGAATAGCATATGAAAGCACTGGAAAAAAACAAACCATGGCTCCCTCACTGCGTCCATCATATTTTGCACCCCTTGCCTTCTTATCCTGTTTGTCACAACAATTCAAAGAAACTTTAATTCCACCTTTAACTTTTTATATACAACAATTCTGGACTCACTTCCTCCTTTCAGATGAGCTTTTGTTCACCAGCCACCTCTTTTCATTTTCACTGGTCCAGTGACCAGACTAGAGGGCTTTCTAAAAACTACTTCTAAAAGAAGCTCTGCCAACAACTTCCAGCATTAGGGCTGGACTTCCTTCTAGCACTCTCTCAAGTAACCCTAGGTATTCTTCGAACCGAGGATCCAAGCTGTCCAAGAAAAGGTCCAGGCAACCTTCAAGTTACTTGCCCATTGACATAAATAGTAGTGTGTGCTACATAAACCTCAATAAGGTTATAAATAAATTATCTTGCCATTATTCCCCTTCCATCTAGTTTCCTGCACACACATCACTCCCACTTCCCTACCATATGTCAAATCTGCTCAATTCCTTCCATTACCAGTCACTGTTCCAACATACAGTGTCCCTTCCCCCATCTTCTTCTTCTCCTCAACTAACTTCTTAGGTTGGGCTGACCCTTGGCCTGGTAGCCCTTGCTCACTTCTCACCAAGTTCAGATGAGCAACCTGCGTGTCGCCTTTGGGGTACACCATAGCATTTTCCAAAGTTGATTGGACTGATTCCATCATTAAGGTTTGACACTAACCCTGTCTGTTTATCCAGGCTTTGTACTGGCACCAAGTTAGGCTGGTTTTCCCCCTTAGTAGCTAAATTCCAAACAGGTCCACTCCATCGTCCTTCTATATCACTGGAATTACCAAAGCCTACAAAAAAACTCATAAACCTGGCCCACCTTAAATCCGTTCACACCTCTCCGTCAGCATCTTTTGTTTTGTAAATGTGTCGATAAGCGCAAGCAGCCTGCTATCCTCCCACTGCCACAGAAAAGGTAAAAATCACTCTCCCAGCTCAAGCCTTGTTTATCTGGGAGTGAGGTACCTGGAGCTGTATTGGGTAAATAATATACCGTTACTTAGATCACATGCATTTCTTGTGTGCTCCATGTCTACAAAGATCGATGTAAGTGTAGCATGACAGAAATGTTGAACAAAGACAAACTTTTTTCATGTTTTAGTACTAACAACAACATTTTGACATGAAGTGTATAATGTGTGAAGACTGAAGTCCAAATATCAAATAGTCATTTTCATAAAGGGTACAAGTATAACAAAACAAGTGCACTTTTATTCAAGACTATAACCAAAGACAAAGAAATCGGGTTAGTGTACTTCCGTGTCAGGACTGCTTTTGTTGCACAGCGGTAAGATCTGCTGACTCATAATCAACAGGTCGCAGGTTCGAACCTTGCCCGTGTCACAAAATAAACATTTTGAGTAGTGAGCTGCTCTTATTGTTACTATTATAGAATAAAAACATACATTTGATTTGAGTCTGTAACAGCTGGTGTAAATGTATGGTGCTAGTAAAGGTTAGCGTTTTTTTTTTTTAGTTTTATTCTCTCAATAGCGTTCACGCTCGCCCCGATCTGACACTGCTGTTTTCAGATAAAGACGTGCAATAACAGAGGTGAACTCAGATGAGGGTTCTACATCGGAGAAAGAGAACAGAAGCCCTCCCCGCAAGAAACGTCCACTCACATATAAGAACAACGCAGCTGTAATAGGCGTAAAGGCAAAAGATGGCACCGTTTGGATGCAGCAGGAGGTCTGGCATCATCCTGCCAGTCAGTCTGCTCCACACCTGTCCTTCAAAGAAACTGCACGGCTTACAGAGCTCACCAAGGTATCATGCAAAGTACAGTTTGTGATTATGTTTTGTGATGGTCTTTACATAAGAAACATTTATATGTTACTTATATAAAAGCCAGATCAAATGTTATTTACCTTGATTTATTTACGTATCTTCCTACAGCGCAAAGTCAGAAGTAAACTGCAGAGCTTCCTGTGTTTGATCGACACAGACATGCTGACAAAGTACGTGTGTACTGAAGTGACTTTAGCTGCAGGTGGAATGGCATTCTAGTGTTAATGTAGTGGCATCATGTGGTGGTGGTACAAACACACTAACACCTGTTGGAATGAGTTACCAGAAATGTCAAACTATGGAAACACCATCCAAGAAAGGTAAGATAACTCAAAGATAGGATATAGAAAGCAATAAATCAATACAATAAAAGCAAATTAATTAATAATGACTGCAGAAAGATAAAATTTCCTGTCCTTAAATCCTTCTATAGCAACAATATTTTCTCTTTCTTTTGGAGCAGACGTATGTATCATGGCATCTGAAACCAAGAACTGGAATAGCGCCACATTATATAGGAGATCTGGTGGAACCTGGCACTCAGGTGTATACGCGTTGTTACTTGATATTTTTTTACATAACTGTCTCCCAAAACAATGGTTTATTACAACTATTGCCATTAATTATCTGTATATTTACACCCTAATAGTGGTAATGGGTATACTGGGACACTTCACCCTGGGACAATGAATATTTTATTTGCAATAACTTTGTTTTTTGTTTTATGTATTGTAATTATTGCATTGGTTAAAGCTAGATCTTTGTGACTAGCATTAAATAATTTGTACACTGTGAGTGTTAATATGATGAATTATGCTCCTTTTGGTTAATATGAATGTGATTTCTAGATGGACAATGTATTCCGATTCCCTTTATCCTGTATTATCACTTTTTAAGTAAGGAATGATCATTCTGCTCTACTGTTATATAGCTTGCAACATTGGACAGATAGCTAAACTAGGCAAGTGCTGAAGCAAAATGAACAAACTTTACTTGAATGTCTTGGTCCATATTAGAATTACTAAAATTATGAAGTGTGAAAATGTAAAAATAATCAAATGAGCTGGAAGTAATGTTCCAAAAGAAGCGCAATCACTACAGATGAATTAAAATGTATCACAATATATCAGATAAGGAGGAGTAAATCACAAGTGTATTTACAGTATTTAACCATTTGTATCATGTAGAATCAGCTAGCATTAGTATTGTGCTACTTTAACACAAAAAAAGATACAAAGACATAAATATGTGTTTGGTCTTGTTGAGTAATATATTACTCTTCTTTCCCCTTTTGTTTTATTAATGTGTAGCCTTTGTCAGAATGCCTCAAATCTCACACACTTGGCACTGTTTATAAGGTATTATACTGTATAACTTCTCCCCACCTTCCCTTTTACAACTATAATCTCAGGCAATTATGTGTAGGAAAAGACAAGCAGGGGTTAAGTGACACTTTAAATAATGTATTATTGATAATATTCATAAATAATAACAAGAAGCAAAGTACATTTGAATATTGGCAACCATACAACCTGATAAATGCGGATGTGTAGTTACTCTGTAGTTACTTACTCTACTTAAGTCCTCATTTGTGGTCAGCTTTCTTCAGCACAGGCCGCATGCCTGTCTCAATATGGCTGCTGAGCTGTGCTCTTCATTCTGTTGTCCTTTTCATGGAAATGGTGTGTGAGATGCTCTTTCATCAGATGTTTGTAAGAGAGAGAGAGAGGGAGGGGTAAAGCAAGCAAATTTATAGGCTCTCTGTCCACACCCTACTACTAATAGGACGTCCGTCATGGTACTTAAAGGCTTCTGATACAAGCCAATTCCCAATAGCTATACGTCAGACCAATGGGGCACAGAATACCTTCCCACCTGCCATCCCCTAAACCCAACCCTGTCATAAAATTACAAAGAACTAGTGTTATAAGTTACAAATAAAGACATACAAAATATTTATCAATTTATATGCAAAATTTCACACCACAGCAATATGTAATAAGGTTCAAACATTAATGATAATAATGCTGACAAACTACTTACAAACAATGCATTATGAAGGTTGAATGTAGACCAGGGCTTTCAAAATTGGGGTGCAAGATGACATTTTAACAACAAAGAGGAAGGCTGCGTTGTGATTTGACAAAACTTGAGTGAGAGCCATTGTCAGACTTTACTGCGGTGTAATCAGTGTGCCGTCATTTGTGGTTTATTTATCAGTTAATGCTTCTGTTCTATGGTATAAAATGAATCAAGCATTGCACATGCAATTGTCACCTGTTAATGAGCTGTAGAGATGTCTGTTCTCATGGGATTCTTGCTGTGGGCAGAGCATTTGTAAAAAACAAATAACGTTTTATATGAGAATGGAATTTTGAATTTGCAATGATCCATAGGGCGAGGCTCAGTATTGATTTTTGTGCATGCCCTCTTCATGAAATGTCACTGATTTTGAGGTCTGATTGACATTTTTGCCAGGGAGGACAAGGTGGACTGAATTGGACGCAACACCTGCTGCTTACACTCGGCCCATTTCTCCTGCTGATGGCCCTGGCAGTAGTGCAGCAATATTAACTGTATGGCGTATCTGTATTTGAACAGCAGTGCAGGTGTTATCAGGGGACAAAGCTTGTCGACTGTGTTTCAGTGCTTAGCGGCTCACTGGCACCTGTTGCTGCATGGCAGTCTTTATCCCCCAAACTGTTGATCATTGATCGCGTGTCATTTCCTTGTGGAGCTTAATGCTTCACAGAATAACCCAACCTTTGGCTTGCCAATAGAGTGTCTAAGTTTCACAGGGGACACATTTACAAGATAATTGAGACTTTTAAAGGTAAATTGCTCAATATACATTTAAACTTTATGCACTTATGGGGATTAAGGAGTATGTGCAGATACAGCGCATTGCTGCACCCACCACATGACAAACCAACTCAGGATCCCAGTGCAGCCATGCAACGGGTGACACCTCAGCACCACACTAGTTCAGATGGAATGGAACAGTGGGTGGTTTTTTACGGTGACTGCCAATTTTGCCACCAACCCCCAGATTTTTCCCTGCAATTTGGAGGGCCTACATGCAGGGCTGAACGCAGATTACTGTCATACATACTGTAGGATGGAGAAACTGCAGGTTAAGAGACTTGCTCAAGGGCCCAACGAAATAGAGTCACTTTTGGTGTTTACGGGATTCGAACCAGCACTGAGTTAAAAGTTTCTTTTTTTGAGTTGAATGTGTTCATCTGCAATACGGTATGTGGTTCAATATGTGGTCCAGAAATTAGAAGTTTGACTTCTTCATCTTCAAATGCTTCATCTTCACGCTTTTGTTCTCAGTAGACTAGATTACTGTAACGCACTCCTCTCAGGACTACCCAAAAAAGACATAAATCACTTGCACCGAGTGCAGAATGCAGCTGCTAGAATCCTAACTAGGAAAAGAAAATCCGAACACATCTCTCCAGTTTTAATGTCACTACACTGGTTACCTGTGTCATTCAGGATTGACTTTAAAATACTGCTTATGGTTTACAAAGCCTTAAATAATCGCGCTCCATCTTATATATCAGAATGTCTGACACCTTATATTCCAAATCGTAACCTTAGATCCTCAAATGAGTGTCTCCTTATAATTCCAAAAGCTAAACTTAAAAGAAGTGGTGAGGCGGCCTTCTGCTGTTATGCACCTAAAATCTGGAATAGCCTGCCAATAGGAATTCACCAGGCTGATACAGTGGAGCACTTTAAAACACTGCTGAAAAAACAATACTTTAACATGGCCTTCTCATAACTTCACTTTAACTTAATCCTGAAACTCTGTGTATTCAATTCATTATAATAACTACTCATAGTGGCTCTAAAATCCGTACTGACCCCGACTCTCTCTTCTGTTTCTTTTTCAGGTTTCTTTGTGGTGACGGCCTGTGCCACCACCACCTACTCAAAGCATCATGATGCACCAACATTGATGGACTGAAAGCCAGAAGTCTACGTGACCATCATCATCTGGTCCTTCCATGAAAACCCTAAATACAAAGAGGACTGTTTGATTTATGTTAGGTAGATTGCCCAGAGGGGACTGGGTGGTCTCGTGGTCTGGAACCCCTACAGATTTTATTTTTTTTCTCCAGCTCTTGGAGTTTTTTTTTTTGTTTTTTCTGTCCACCCTGGCCATCAGACCATTCTATGTTAATTAATATTGACTTATGTTTATCTTTTATTGTGTCTTCTATTTTTCTATTCATTTTGTAAAGCACTTTGAGCTACATTTTTTTGTATGAATATGTGCTATATAAATAAATATTGATTGATTGATTGAAATGTGATAGATATCACTTTTGTAGGCTGTGCAAACATACATCAAAGATTATCTTGGGGTGTGTGGCATAGAAATGGTTGGGGACCGCTGATCTGGACAGTTGGAATGAAACTACATCACATTATTAAAAGCCAATGCTATTAAAGGCTCAACATGAGAGGATGGATTGAGATTGCATCCTTGAGGATAGAATGTGATCGTTCTGCTGAGGATGGGATGTGAGTGCATTGTTAAGGACGACTCAAGATTGCATCAACACAGAAAAGGCTGCAAGGCCAAGACAGTGATTATTATTTATTTTATTTTATTGATTTAGTGTTTCCTATATCTATATCCTGTTGTGGAGTTATCCTGTGTTTAATGGATGGGGTTTCCATAATTTGACATTTTGAGTAACTCTCTTGCAGAAGAGACATTGAATTTTCCAAGTTGTACTGTGACATAAGTTACTAACAACTGGTTATATTTATATAAACACAACTTGTTTTTATCATGTTTTGAGGTACAACCACACTGGCACAACTATATAAATATTTAGTGTTAATGTGCTACTCATGTAATCACAGTGAATGTTTTATTGTCACAGCCCTAGTTTCGACCCCAACAGAATTACCTGCAGCCATGGCTCTGCTGCTCTTTTGACATCTGCCCTTCTATCTCTGTCACAGAGATTGCTTTGTCTGGAAAACCACAAACCGCATGAGCAGAAGAACAAGATGTCCGAAAATGAAACAAGAGTCAAAAAATGAGGCAAAATTGCAATGTCCTATGAGATGTGAAAACCCAAAACACAATCAAAATCAAAGCCAGTATTCAGTTGTAAGTTAATTTCTTGGGATCTGTAAACTGAAACCTGTTAAATCACAATTAAAAATGTGTCCAACTTGAACAATAAATCTCCTGAACCACTGGGTTATGTACACAGCTGGTCAAGAGGGCTCAACAGCGGCTGTACTTTCTCAGGAGGCTGAAGAAGTTTGGTATGTCGACTAAGATCCTTCGGCAACTTTTACAGCTGAATTTATGAGAGCATCTTGACCAGCTGCATCACCGTGTGGTACGGCAACACTACTGCCATGGACCACAAATGCCTGCAGAGAGTGGTAAAGACTGCTGAGGAGATCACCAGGACCCCACTGCCCTATCTACAGAGCATCTACAACTGCAGAGTCCGAAGGAGAACTGCCTCGATCCTCAGGGACCCCACCCACCCCCAGGGACCCCACCCACCCCCAACATGAGCTGTTCACACTTCCACTTTCAGGCAGGAGGTACGGAAGTATGAAAGGCAGGACTTCCAGGCTAAAGACCTCTTTCTTTCCCAAGGCCATTAGACTCCTGAATAACTGACTGGTGATTATAACCATGGTCCACCTCATTCTATCTACCTCACACAACTGTATTTGACTTGTCCATCACACACCTACCTGCACAATTACACTTTATACTTCTATTCTGTTTTATACTTTATGCTGCCTCTGTTGCTTATTATCAATGTGCTACTTATTATTTATGTTTATCTTTATACATTGGTTTTGTCATTTGGTGTGGACAGCAAAGAAAGAATTTCATTGTACAGGGAAACGTGTTTTCTTACTGTGCACATGACAATAAACTATGAACTTGAACTTCTTGCCTTGTATATGTGCAAAAAATTCCAGCAGCCATAACAAAAATAAAATGGCCTAATGGTATAATCAAAACAAGAAGTCATGTATTTTTATCTTGTCAAAACACTATTTTGCAAGAAAAATAATTATATATTTGAAATCTTCATGTTCTAAAATGTTGAAAATAGTCCAAAACACTAATAAGAAATGTTATAGCCTGAAATTCACAACACAGTTTTTCTACCCTGATATTCCGTTTATGCCTCAGTGTTCTACAGATTCTCAACAGCATCATTTAATTGGCACTCTTAGTGGTACAATGGGCAGAGCTGGATCCAGCTGTTCTGTCTGCAGGGGACGAAGGAGCTTTTTAATGACTAGGACCATAAGAAAAGATTTGTGCAAGAAAACGTGCCATATTTGTAACTGAAAAGTCAAAACAATCTTTTAAACAAATCCTAAATGCTAATCAAAAATCAACATCCTTCAATCATCACCACAAATAACATCAAAAGAAATAAAGAATTTAAAACTCTAAATATCCAGATCTTGGGTAATTTATTGAAAAAATGCATGTTGACCTTTAAATAGTTGATCCAGTGACATCACATATGACACATCTCCAAGTGTCCGAAAATGGCACAGCCTTATATAGTGTCACAAAATAATGATAAAAAAAAAATTACTTTTCTTTGTAGTCTTAAATCACAAAACTAATACCAGGAATCAAATTCCCTAAAGTTAATAAATACATTTTAAAAAGTATAATTCCAACAAGAATTCAATTAAATAGAATCCATCATTGGACCAGTGTCCTGAGTTTGAATCCCATGTCCGGTCATTGTTTTATGTGGAGTCTGGACATTCTTCTTATGTCTGTCTCCAAAGATCACCTTGTCAGGTTGATTGGTGAGAGCAAATTTGCTCTGTCTAATGTGTGTGTGTGTGTGTGTATACAGGTATGTGTGGACCCCGTGATGGACTGTCCCCCTGCCTATGGTTGCTTCCTGCTTACTGGTGCTGAGTAGTAAGGTTGGTCTCTGGTCCCATATGATCATGAATTAGATTAAGTGAACTTGAGAATGTTTCTTTAATTTGGACTTCTAAACACTGTGTCATATCTAATCAAGAAGCAAACGTAGTGCACCATCTATGGACCTGCATATGAATCCATCATAGATAATTTACATGTTTAGAAAGTCTGTCTTAAAGTTTGACACACAATGAGTCACCACACCCTCTTTAGAAAGCACACTTAACCCACCATTGAGTGAGGTGTTGGCTTGACATCACTTCATTGTCTGAGGAAGGATTTAAGAATGACAGAATGACAGCTGCACACTAAGGAGATGTAGTCAAGAACAAAAAAAGATCAGCAAGTCAATTGAGCTAAACAGGTACTAAGGAGCAGTTGAGAATACAGTCAAAACAGGAAAAACATTCAAGTACAAAATGAGTAAAACATTGGAAACATCACTTTGACAAAATTAAAGTAAAAAAAAACAATAATTCAAAGACAATAATTGAGCACTTAGTTAATGTGAAGAGCATAAAAAATAATTTGATGGAAGACATCAGGAGAATGGGCTGGCTAGAAACACAGCACATCTGGAAGAGCCAACAGTGAGGCCTAACAAGAGCACTGGACCATGAGAAAGCAAACAGAAGGTGTTCTCCTGGTGTGATGTGGAAATATCCAATATCTATTATAGGAAACAAAATTGGGGTGTGTGGGGATGTAAGACAGTTACACCCTGATGGGATCAGAAAGAAGCAGAGTAATCCCTGAATGATGACCTAGGACAGAGTTAAATGAATTTAGTTTTCTTTTTTTTCTTGGAGAGGTGAAACTATTAAAACCCCGCAAGAAATGACCAAAACTTCAATTATTACATAAAAAAAGGTATCAAAAAGTATGCCAGTTCCTTCACTTCACCAGCCCAGGAAATGTTCACCCAAACCCTGCTAATCCCTAGCTACTAGCTGAAGCCGAAAAAATGGGGTTTTCAAAGTTTAGGAATATGTAAAAAATATTAAGAAAAGCAAGTCAATCACCGTCAAACCTTGATCCCACAATGTCAAACTAAAGTTCGTTTATAAGTTTCTGAATATAATTGTGGAATTTTTAAAGTCATTTAAAGCACAGAAGGCAAAATAGGGAAGAAGGAACAAAATCCTTCAACAAAAAATCCAATATTCCATAACAAAGACAATACCTTAGTAGTAAAAAATCCAAGAAATCCACAAGAAGAGGATTAATCACAAAACTAGAACATAAACTGAATCTTCTCATTTTGTACAACTGAGGCCACCACCTAGATGCATCATCAGGGGCTTCATGCATAACGCCGTGCGTAGAATTCACACTAAAACATGATGTACGGACAAAAGCAGAAATGTGAAAAAAATCCAGATGCATAAATCTTCCACGTTCTTGTACTACATAAATTCCTCCCAGAATTACGCCTCTTTGAATATACAAATCAGTATAAATAGCCCTTAAGCTCAGCATTTTGTGAAAAGACAATGGCAAAAGCATGTGGGTAAATAGAAGAATTTCAGCGAATACCAAGTGGGGGCAAGGAAAAACGTACTTTTGTTCATTTAAACAGTGGTATAAACAACAAACGGAAGCTCATCGAGTGACAATTTTAAGATGAAGTTTAAGATGTTCTACTTTAATGACAAAAAAAACTATGTGATTAAAGTGCAAATTTTGAGATTAAAGTTGACATTTCAAGCTTTTTTTCCCCACTGTGTGCCTGTTTTGTTTTTCTTTTTTCTGTACCCTAATAAGTTTCCATATGAATTTCAGACGGTGGGCTACGACTCACCTTTTCACGGCGACTTTGATACCTGACAACTTCTTTTTAATTTCGGGCACTTTGTGAACTTGAGCTCTCGAGTTTCTCCAACACTCTATGTCACTCGATCAACTTCATTTTGTTGTTTATACCACTGTTTAAACCAACAAATAGTACGTTTTTCCTTGACTCTACTTGGTATTCATTGAAATTCTTCTATTTGCCCACCCAACCAACCAACCAACCAACCAACCTGTGCTTTCGCCATTGTGTTTTCACAGAACGCTGATCTTAAGGGCTGTTTATTTTGATTTGCATATTGAAAGAGGTATAATTCTGGGAGGAGTTGGGGAGTCATTTCTGTTCCTGAGTTAATAAACATTCAACAGAATGATGTAACTTTTTCAATGACTGGATAACACTTTTGGGTTTTAATTGTATTGTGCTCACTTTTTCAACACTGCTCAATGACTCATTTCCAGTCTCTTTTTTGCCTTTTCCACTACAACTTACCGTGTCAGATGAAATACGTCCAGCATTAAAATAACATTTTTTGGAACAACTTTCTTTTTTTTTAAGATTAATAGTTATCTATTTCCGTTTCTCTCTCTTGAGTTTCTGTAAAGTTTTAATTACCCCTTGGGGATAAATAATATACATCTATCTATCTATCTGAGATAAGAAGTTTTAAGATGGCTCTCCTCAATAAACAAATGCCACAGTACCTGAACTCGCTGTGACTCACCATGAGATTTAAAACTTCATCAGATTTACTTAAAAGGGATTGAACATTCCACATTTTTGGAGACAGGCCCTTCTGAGTCGTTCCAACTTTACTTTTATCCTTGTGCCAGATCTTTGCTCTTTCCATCTTCGGTTGAGCTCTTCCTGCTACAAGGTGCAACAGATGGTGGTGATCGCAGTGCCACCTGCCGAGTATGGAAACAGTTGACATACTCCACTTTAAGAGTTCAGAGTCTCTTACACTCTCAGATGTTATAGACATAGGTAGCCTTCAGTTTCTTCTGCTCCTCTTTCCTCTCTGATAACTTTCAAGTTTGCAGTTCATTTAGATGGCAGTAGAGACGTGCTGAACGCTCTTTGATGACAGCAATATACATTATGTTTGACTTAAAAATTAATTTAAAGTTGACAGTAACAAGCCAGAAGCCATATCTTAATAATAAATACATTTATTAATAAAAGTATAAAAAAGAAAGTGTGTACAAAGAAAATAAAAAGGACAAAGAAGCGAGAAATCCTATTAAAAAAAAAGTCTTGAAAAGCCTTGAAATCCTTAAAAATGAATTATGGAGATTAAGACCAGGGCAAAATTACACATACAAAAAACAACATAAAGCATGAACAAAACAAGGGAGCAGGGGAAACCAATAACAAAGACAAAAAAAATAAAAAAAAAACTGAAGGACAGCTGAATCAATAACACTGGTCCCATTTACAATTTAATAACACTATACAGTTTCATATTTATATATATTGTCGAGCTTGGGTCACAGAGTTGCACAGAAACACACCGGAGAAAAGATAGACAGGAGCATTATTCAAACACTTCAAACAAACATAAGTCTCTTTCAGGAGTAAATCGAGCTTTGTGTGTAGACAGATAGGACTGTTCCGTCTCTCAATTAAAAAATAGAAAATCTTCCTATTCATAGGGGCGTGCCTCGAGAGCGGGACCCCCAACAAGAGCAGAGGATGTCTGGGGGAGAAGGGAGACAAGGCAGTGAGACCAAAAGACAGCTGCCGTACAGGCTTTAAAGTTTTCGAAGCACTGCGTGAGATGCAGATCATGTGGCACGGCAGCAGCAGCAATCCAGCAGCTAATCGAGCAAAGAGGAGGTAAAAAATTGTATTTGTTCCCATGATATCAACATTTAAGAGGGGATTTCAGAGGAGCAACCGCATCTTCTTAGGGGTGCGCTCAGCCCCCCTTTTCACAATATTAATAGTTTGTGTCTGCAAAAATACTCAGGTTTTCCTCAGGTGTATCTGAATATTTAATATTTGTGTTTAGTATGGCATAAATATCATAAAAGCCCCAAATCTGCCCAAACCAGTTCAGGTTTGGGGGGTAAGTTAGAACTCACATACTCAAATTGTGCAAGTTTAGAGACACCAGTCTTTAGAATGAGCGGGTGCAATAGCAGAAACCATAGCAAAGCTTACATAAACATGTGGATTTTATATGTAAACTCTACATAAACTGTAACCAGACTGGAACTTAATATCAAAGCCTGCGGAGTTGTGAGAATGCAGTATGGCACCAACCAGGACTAGGCAGAGGACAATATGGCTGCCTGACAAAATTCTGCATTAGGTTTGCATGCATTTCCAGTGTTAGGATATTTCCTCTGAGAACAAAGCTCACAGATGATATGTACAAATATGAAGTGGACCAGGTGAGTCAGGGAGTGAGAATGCATCCATGTAAAGCAGGAGAGCTACATACCTAAATTTGCAATTAGTAGATCATTAAAAAAACTCCAAGTGGGTTAATAAAGAGTTAAAAAAGGAATCTCCAAAGGAAAAAAGAGACAAATAAGGCGTATAAGAATAATAACTACAATGTGAATCATGAAAACATGAGGCAACCATTAAGAAGGAGATTCGGGAAGCTAAAAGGCAGTTAGAGAGAAATATAGCAGATAAGACAAAAGACAACCCAAAGAGATTCTTTCTGTATTTTTGTAGTAAAAGAAAATTCAAGGAGGAGGTGAAGTGCATCAGGGATAGTAGAGAAGAATTAAAAAATACAGGCAGTGAAATAGCAGATGCTCTAAACTCATATTTTTCTGAGGTCTTCAGAAATGAGGAAGTAGATAACTTCCCACCGGTAAAAGGGACTACTAAAGTTACTGAGCAATTTAGAAATTGTAAAGGGAGAAGTGTTGCTTAGATTAAATAGGCTGAAGTCAAACAAATCACTAGGACCAAATAATATTTGCCAGTGAGTTCTTAGAGACATTAGCAAGAATATATATAAACTCTCGATTGCATATTTCTAGGAAGTCACTGAATAAAGGGGAAATTCCAAAAGACTGGAACATGGCAAATATTATCCCATTATATAAAAACGGTGATCAGGCAGATCTGGGCAACTAAGGTAAATTTAATCACAGGTAAATTAATTGAATGAATATTTAAGGATAAGACTGAGCAATGCCTGGCAAGAAAAGGAATTATATGGAACAGTTAGAAATGGGTTCAGAAGAGGGAGGTCATGTTTTACCAACAGTCTGGAATTCTATGAGGAAACAACAAAAGGGTCTTGTCGAAGTGGAGCTTATAATATTATTTATCTGGACTTTCAAATGTATTTGATAAGGTGCCACATGAGAGGTTGGGCATCAGACTCTAAGAAGTGGGAGTTCAGGGTGATGTTTTTAGATGGGTGCAGAATTGGCACAGACACAGGAAGCAGAAAGTTATGTTGCAAAGAACCTTATCAGAATGGTGTACAGCAGGGGTCAGTGCTAGGGCCACTGCTATTACTTAATATATATTGTGGACTACGGCCGGTACCTTATCCCGGCCAATACACCCAAGCCACCAGGTGGAGTCCTCCCTGCAATGTGGAGATGCCCCGGGTTCCAGCAGAGCATCATGGACCTTGGAGTTTCCCTTCACAGCCCTGCTGGATACCATGGTGTTATACTACATTTTTCTTTATGTCACTATATCTGGACAATACTGTTATGAGTTTTATTCACATGTGCATGTTAACTGTGGCACACAGGGGCTCAGCAGTTAGAATTGCTAGCCAAGCACTGGATTAGATAGCCAAAGACAACTGGAGGCTTGTATAGTCAGCTTAAACACAGGTTAGGGTATTTTTGTCCTCTATCAGCACAAATCTTCTTTCCTTATTGGGGAAATGAGAATCGGCATGTAAGCACTATGATATTTCTGTATTTTGTGGGGGAGGAATTCAGCCCTTGTTTGGAGACAGAAAGGACCAGCAAGTTGAAGAAGAACCGTATAAAACGTCTGGACAGTAGCCAGACCCTTCGAGGCTGCATCGACACAAAGTTGTTGAAAAACCTCCCAGCGTGGGGACGGAGAAAATGGCTGACTGTGTTGATCCAGATTTCCCACCTGGATAAAAGTCTGTCCATATGCCTCCCCATCTGTAACGCGTAAAACGTCAGTAAATGTAAGCTAAAAGATATTTTGTCTCATGTGATTCTTGTACCGCCGTAATCACTATGGGAGGGATATCGCCTTTTCTGGTATATTATGATATTGTTTAATTATTTAATAAGCCACAATATTAAAAGAACACATTTCCAAGAGAGCTAATGCCTCTGCAGGAAACACATGGAGACCGCCAGGGGACGCTGCAGGGAGGCACAGGGACTTCTATTTGCCTTATAACCTGGAAGTACTTTCCAGTCGAGGAGACAAAAGCAATGTTGTACTTCTGGGTTGAAGAAAAGGAGTTCTCACCTGACCCGGAAGTGTTAAGAGTCACATGGACTGAGGGACAAACACTTCCGGGTCTAGAAGTATAAAGGGATTATGGGTAACCCCAGCAGCCCGAGCCAGAGTTGGGAGGAAGTGCGACAGAACTACTGGGAGGAGTGGAGGATTGATAGTTTATTGTATTGTATTGTAGTGTAGTGTATTGGAGTAGTGTGAAATAGTGGTACTTGTGCACAGTATTATAATAAAAATGTAAAAATTGGACTTATACCAGGTGTCTGACGTGTCATCGGAGGGTTCAAGAGGCGCTTATATAGTGCCTTTATTACAATATAAATGATTTGGATAGGAATATAAGTGACAAGCTTGTATCACACACGTGTGAGTGGGAGGGAACCAAAGGGCCTGAATAATAGCAGTACTTTACCAGACCAGGGGGGTGGAGAAATGCACCGAGGTTCTCTCTCAGTCCTCTGCAGACCATTTACGGGAAATCTTGCTCGCTTCTGGCGCCTATGATGATGTCACTTCCGTTGCCAGGCGCGATTGAGGACGTCACTTCCAGTACTATCGCTATTGTGGATGTCACTTCCGGTACCAGTACCATTGTTGTTCCCATCCAGATGACGTCACTTCATGTCTCGGCCTTTAAAGCCACCATATTCTCGTCCTAAAGTCAGTTTTCTTTTGGACTCTGATATGTGAAGAACTCAACCATTTACCCATTTGCAGCCAGGGTATAATATACAGGTGGCTCCCCCAAACATTTTTGATGTCTCTTGCTCATTCTTATGACACTGGTTAAATTTGTAGATGATACCAAGTTTAGGTTGATTGGCAGATAATTTGGAATCCATTTAATCTTTACAGAAGGACTTGAACAGCATACAGGCTAGGGGAGATTTGTAACAGATGAAATTTAATGTCAGTAAATGTAAAGCATTACACGTAGGAAGTAAAAATGTTAGGTTTGAATACACAATGAGAAGGATTTAGGAGTCATAGTGGACTCAACACTATCGACTGCCAGACAGTGTTGAGAAGCCATTATGAGGGCTAACAGAATGTCAAGTTATATAACACCCTAATGTGTGGAGTACAAGTCACAGGAGGTTCTGCTCAAGCCTTATAACACACTGGTGAGGCCTCATCTGGAGTACTGGGTGCAGTTTGGGTCTCCAGGCTAAAAAAAGGACAAGGCAGTGCTAGGTAAATTCCAGGGAAGAGCAACTAAGAGTACAAGGAGATGTTATAAAGAAAGATTAAAATAGCTGCTTAAAATAAAGGAAGATTAAGAGGAGACATGATTGAAGTGTTTAAAATTATGAGGGGAATTAGTCCATTGGATTGAGACTGTGACTTTAAAATGAGTTCATCAAGAACACAGTTGGAAACTTGTTACAGGTACATTTGTGCACAAATATTTGGAAGTTTTTCTTTACACAGAGAACCTTGGAATAAGGTACTATGTAGTGAGGTACACAGTAGGACTTTTAAAACTTGATTTGATGTTGATTTAGAAGAATTAAGAAGATAGGACTGGCGAGCTTTGATGGGATGAATGGCCTGTTCTCGTCGAGATTCTTCTAATATTCTCTGATTGAATAACATGGTAGTGCCTAAGAGTTTTTTCTGCCTTGTGCTTTTGTGTGTTGAATTTACCCCATTTGTTGACTCCTATTGCACGCCCAACCTACCTGAAAGGGTATCACTCTCAGATTGACCTTTTCCTAAGATTTATTCCTTTTTTTTCCTAACAGATTTTTTTCCTGTCTTCTTAGGGAGTGAAGGCTGGGGGGCTGTCAAAAAACAGGTCCTGTTATAGTCCATTTAGGCATTCCTTGTATGATTTTGGGCTATAGAAGAAAGAAAAATTGTTGTTGTGCACTTTGCTCCTAAACTCCATGAAGGTTAATTCATAAAATGATGGATGGACTGATGCCAAGGTTACAAGGTTTATGGATTCCAGAATTCATTCAGTAGAACAGAAATTTCCTTTGAAAATTCTAGATGTTATCAGGTTCACACCTTAAGCATTACAATTTTTGTGAGAAATTCCAGTCTGGTTTCCGCACTGGTCATAGTACAGAAACTGCACTAACGCGGGTTATAAACGACATTCTGATATCCTCTGATGAAGGAAACTCCACTGTAATTATGTTGTTAGACTTAAGTGCAGCATTTGACACCACTGACCATTCTATTTTACTGCACAGGCTGTAAAATGATGTTGGGCTTACAGGCCCCGTGCTCGCTTGGTTCAGTTCTTATTTATCAAATCGATTCCTATATGTACAGAAATGTGCAGACAGTACTCCATCATTATACACAGAAGTTCAATATGGTGTCCGGCAGGTCTCAGTACTGAGACCTTTACTGTTTTCACTTTACATGCTTCCACTGGGATCTCTCATTAGGAAACATAATGTTAATTTTCACTCGTATGCAGATGACACCCAGTTATACCTTTCATTTAAATCAAATGAAGTTTCTCCGATGTCTTTAATTAGTTGTGTTAGTGAATTAAAGGAATGGATGAATGAGAACTACCTGTCTTTAAATACAGATAAAACAGAGATGTTAATTGTTGAAGGGAATGACGCTGATCACAACAATATTCTGTCATCACTTAACTGAATTGGAATCACCATTAATTTTACTGAATCAGCTCACAATCTAGGCATTATCTTTGACTCTGAGTATGTCATTTAAAGCGCATATTACAAAGTTGTCCAAATCATGTTTCTTCCATCTTAAAAATGTTGGAAAATTAAGGCACTTTCTAAATAAACAGGATTCTGAGAAATTAATTCATGCATTTATTTCTAGTAGGATTGACTACTGCAATGCACTGTACACTGGATGTTCACTCTGTTCTTTATACAGCCTCCAGTTAATCCAGCTTCTGCAAGAATTATTACAAGACCAAGAAAATACAAACACATAACTCCAGTTCTTAAATCCTTACACTGGCTCCCGGTTAAGTTTAGGGCAGATTTCAAAATCCTCCTTTTAACACATAAAGCCTTAAATGGGCAAGGTCTGGCTTACTTATCTGAGCTTATCATGACTTACAAACCAGAGCGCACATTAAGATCTCAAGATGCCGGTCTGCTTATGATTCCAAGGATTAATAAAATAACAGCGGGAGGTCGAGCTTTTAGTTACAGGGCCCCTAAACTGTGGACTGGTCTGCCTGCTACAATAAGAGATGCCCCTTCGGTCTCAGCTTTTAAATCCCGGCTGAAGACTCACTACTTCAGTTTAGTATACCCTGACTAGAGCTGCTGATTAACTGTACATACTACAGTACATCTCTGTTGCTAGTCATTAGCACTAAAACATAAGTAACATGATAGTTATAATTTGTTACTAACCCTCAGCTATTCTGTTTCTCTCTCAAATGTGGAAATGGGTGCCACAGCCCACCTGCCAAGTTGTTTTGCCTGCCTAAAGTAAAGTCATCCCTGATGGAGGATCACAGGAATCATGGGAAAGAGGGGTCCTCTCATCGGATTGGTGGGCCCAGTGCTTTTTCAGCTGTGGAATGGCCAAATGGGGGAGGCACCTTGATGAATGAGGTCTCCAGGACTCTAAACAAATCCAAATCATAAATTGATAAATAAGTACTAAACCAAGCGAGCACAGTGCTTGTAAGGCCAACATCATTTTACAGCCTGTGCAGTAAAATAGAATGGTCAATGGTGTCAAATGCTGCACTTAAGTCTAACAACATAATTACAGTGGAGTTTCCTTCATCAGAGGATATCAGAATGTCGTTTATAACCCGCGTTAGTGCAGTTTCTGTACTATGACCAGTGCGGAAACCAGACTGGAATTTCTCACAGAAATTGTAATGCTTAAGGTGTGAACCTGATAACATCAACCTACCTGGAAAGGGGTCTCTTTTTGAGCTGCCTTTCCCAAGGTTTCTTCAATTTTTTTCCCTACAAGTGTTTTTTTTGGGGGGGGAGTTCTTCTTTGTCTTCTTAGAAAGTCAAGGCTGGGGGGCTGTCAAGAGGCAGGGCCTGTTAAAACTTTTGGGCTATACAAAATTGTATTCTTTTGTTGTTACTGACCATCTCTCCATTTAAAGTGTGGAGTGCTTTGTTTGAATGTGAATTTACAATTCAACAACTTCAGTTTTTTTCTTTGCTGCTGACAGTAATTTATTTTCTGTCAAAAATGAAAGCTTGCTAATGCAAACAAAATTTGAAATATGCAAAATTAGTCAAGACAAAGTGCCACATTAGTCAAAATTATGATGTAGGCACATTTTCATTGTGTAACCTCGCTCTGAACATATAATTTTGTATTATGAGGGGAAAGGAACAGGGAATTAGATGACTGATTTTTTCAAAGATCACATCCTAAAGTCCTGGTTTGTTAACATTATATATTTAATTTTGTAGGCAGTTTTCATTTGATGTCTTATTAGTGTCACAGAATAAAAATGTTGAACTTCAACCACTTTTGTTTCTGTGCTCTGACAGATAACTTACTGAAACACATCCATTCTCATATCTGAATTGATTTTCTGTTCATAGCTTAGTTGCTAATGTAAAGTAGGAAGTTCCAATCAACTTAGGGAAGAGCCGTGCAGCTTGTAAATACATTATTAATATTTTATTGAGATTACGAGGGGCTGAATTTAAAATTTAACATGTCAAGCAAACTTATGTCTATATCAACTCATATCTTGAAATGTTTTGAAATGAGGACTACTTTTTCAAAGTCATAGATTTGGAGGACCACCTACTATATAGCTAACCCACCTGTCATTACTGTAACCTTTGTGTTTTACGATTATCACCTCCTAAATTTAAGTTCTCGTGTTACTTCTAGTGTTATCCCCTCTGGAAGTTGGCCTAACAAAGACAACAAAAAGCCCAGCATGAACAGAATTCCATCAGACTTGCACTACTTTTCAGTCTGCCTCTGTGATGCAGGCTAGTTCTCGTATTGCTACTCTATGAGGTACCATGGAGGCTCTGAGTTTAGGATCAAAGCAGGAGGAAGTCGAGTAGAAGTAAAAGATGCCATCATCCGCAAGAAAATCAGACGGGTGCTCTGTGGCTGGTGCATCAGAAAAACTGTTCTTACAGATAAATCCACATGAATCATCTGTAAGAAAGATGACTAGGTCGTATTTCAATGACTGAATAACACATTGTAGTTATAATTTATAATGTACTCACTATTTCACTAATAATCATTCCCTCATTCACAGTCCTACTCATGCCTTTTCCACTACACCTGATTGTATCAGATGAAACCCGTCTAGCATTAAAATAGCCATGTGGCGTGATTCCATAAGGATGTGATCATTGTTGAGGACCCGTGTGGCTGGACCAGGCCAAGGAGACACCCACGTAACACCTGGCTGTGGCAGATAGATGGTCATTTCTGGAGAGTGGGACTGGACAGCGTGTCTGCCTTGGGGGTTGCCAACCAGGATCCTGAGTTGTTTTGTCGTGTGGTGGGTGCGGCAACATGCTGTACCAGTGCAGGTTCCCCCAACTTCACCTGACCTGACCTTAAGTGTGAGAAGTTTGAGCTGGTTCTCCACCATCAACAAATGCCACAGTAATTAAATGCGCCAAGACTCGCCATGAGATGTAAAAGTTCATACAACTTAGTATGAACACTTCACATCTGAATCTCTTCCACTTTAATCCTTACTCTGCATCTTTGCTCTTTCCGTCTTTGATCAGGCTGGTCCTGCAATAAGGTGCAACAGGCAGCAGTGATTGCAGTACTACGTGCAGAGTATGGATACATTTGATACATTCCACTTTCTTGCATTCTCAGATGTTGTAGACATTCAGTAGGTAATTTTCAGATACTTCTGCTCCTCTTTCCTCAGATGACAGGGCTGATCGATCAGGTCTTCATCTGCATTAACAGAAGCATATCTTTGATTTAAAAATTCATTTAAGTTTAAATGAACAGAGGCCATATTTTAATATTAATAATAAATAAATAAGTTGAAAAATAATTGCCCCTAAATGAAAAGTTTATTAACAAAAGAAGAGAAAAGCATCTCTAAGAAAGATGACTAGGCCAGACCATGGACCACTTGTCATATGCACATAGATGACTAGAACAGTTCTTATTTGTATTTTCTGCTGCTTCCAAAATTTTGGGATTATAAATTCATTATTGTTAGTTAATGAACTCAAATAAACGAATACATTAGTTGATGGTGCTGTTGGACTTGACTTGTAAGAAATGGACAAATTTCTTAGGTCTGAGCAATGGGGGGAAGTGTTTGAAAAGGAGTTTCATGTGTGACATGAGATGGAATTGCAATGAAGTGGAATCGCTGGTTGATATTTCAGGTTGGAAAAGCAAGTGAGCCAGACAGTAGAAGTTGGCAAGAAAGCACTCTCCCTGTTAATTATTTTGGAAATGAGCTTCATACACCAGATAGTGAAGATGACAGCTGGGGACCATTTGTTATGGAAGGCAAAACAAACTAAAGAATGGAAGCTGAACATCAGCGACAGAGTCCTGAGAGGCTTCATTACACTAGTCACAACACTATGTGACATTGTTTTTATGTTTCAGCTATGGTGTCATCCCTGGCTCAATACTGTTTTCTTTTATTTTAAGTGTGTTTTCAAGTGTTTCTTGTTTTTTTAATTTTATTTTACAAATTTGGTTTTGTTTTGTCTTAATTATATTTATATAATTTTGTGTTGTTTAATAATTTTGTTGTTAAGAATATAGCCAGTGTTTTATTGTTATCTGCCCTGCCTCCTGTTTGTGGAGCCTAAGCAGACGGGGTCACCTAATCAGGCAGCTACAGAATGAGCCCCTGCTAGCATTTAAGGAGACACTCCAGTTTTTACCTGAGCATCGGCTTTGTGCCTTAGTTTCGATTCCTATTTTCAAGTTTTGCTTTGTTTATTATTGGACTTTCTGTCTTTGACTACTACTTTGTTTTAAGATTTTGTTTTATGTATTATGCAATTTATTTGCTATTAGGTTTACCATTTTAGACAAAAAATATTTTGCCTATTTTCCTGCCTTGCCTTTTGCTATTCTCTTTTTTCCTATAATAAATTTTTAAATATTAACTCTTTTATGACGGATGTTGACTTTTGTCGACAACAGGGTTAAGGGCAGATGATGACTAAAGTCGACATCCATGAGTAGAAGGTGATAATCAGCTGTAAACATTGACAAAACTCACTATTGGTTTATAGGTAGGCATGTGCGTGAGTAGCGTAAACAGTGCCTAGAATGGCATCAACATCTGGCGAGAGAGCAAAGCAAATACGAAAAGCAAAATACTCAGTGGATGACGTTTTACGTATATTTTATTATTTTGAATTGGACTCTGACTTGTCGGACTCCAGTTTTGGTGCAGGTGATATGAAGATCGAGATCTAAAATGAAAGGGAGGTACAGACATCTGCTGTGCTGATTGATGCAGAGCTGATCTGCCGACGCAATCCCATGCACCTGTTGACACTGAGATGGCTAACATACTGAAATATGGCACGGAATGCAGGGAAAGACGTTTTACATGGATATATGCAAAAAACTATTGCTTTGTATGCTTCTCGGAAAATTTAATTTTTTTGAAAAATACTCAAAAGCTGGGAGAAAAGGAAAAAAAAATCAGCCCTATTAGAGTTAAGGAACTGCTGCTGCCCTAGGACAAGTTCTGTGCCAGGCGGATTTGCATTCCTGTTTATGATGTGCACTGATTTTTCAAGAAATGCGTGTGTTTTTCATGTTTTGACCTGACAAACAGATAACTAACATTAATAATTTAACACAAGCAACATGAGATTTATTTTTTTCTTTTTTCCAGTAACATATTTCACATTTTTGCCATTGTACAGCATTGCTCAAAATTGCCTTGTGTTACATCTTAAAATTTTATCTCCATTCTGGATGACAACATGACATTCATATTTTTCGTCAGCCTTCACTACAAACTACCTGGGTTAATCATTTTTGGGTGGTATATTCCTTTAATTAATCAGAGAAATGTAGTGTGATCTTGAGTTACGTTACAATAATAGACAGACATAGCCACCTTAAACTAATAGTACACAAAAACATTGGACTTCCTTTTGTCAATACTGAGCACATGTTTAAACATTCATAGTCCAGGCTGCAGGAGAGTAAGTGGTATAGTCTTTTTTACCAGAATAACCATTTTCCCTATATAGTAGCTGCTGATTGGAGTTCCACAACGGTTATTTTAGAGCAAAAAAAGTGTAGATCAAATATAGAGAACTAGCCAACCCGCGGCCTACCATATGCCGCATAATCAGGCTGCTTTTTAATGATTTTTAAGCACAGGGAGAAAATTAACATTTTAAAAATCGGTAATGTAATAAATCAGCAAGAAAAGCAACATTGTAACAATGCATGGAATGAACCAACACACAATCGTCTGTGACTGAAAACTGGTGGACCGTCCTCGCACCTTCTCCTGCCAGACAGAGGGATGGGGGCTTAGGTTAGAAAGGGAGGAGAGCAGAAGGACTTCCATTCAGCTCCCTCCATCATGCTAGCCTGCTGATTTCTCATTCAGTATGCACTGCCCGCTCATGTGCCCAACCCTTACTCGTCACTTGAGTCGTCGTCCTTACACAGTCCAGACGTATGTGTGACTGACGTAGACTTTTCATTGCTCTGTGCGGATCTGGCTGCTTCTCTATATATAATCCAGCAAGACACCCGACCATGGTAGTACCGAGGTGGGAAGAGGGTGTGTACAAAGGGTTGGGACGCAACCAGTGGGAGCGTATGAGTCGCACTTAGTGGGAATTCCACGGTTTGCAGCCCGAATGGGGTTCAACGGCTTACCCACGCCTCTCTGCACCGGGTAGACACACGCTCAATCTCATGCATAATTATGTATTGAATACTAAACACTTCTGGAAAGACACGGTTGTCTAAAACGGGTTGGTGTGAGAATACAACAGTAAGTGAATGAAAAGATGGAACTCTGGAGAGAGCAAAATACAACACAATAGTGAACTCGCAGCATAACAAACGCTGCATAACTATTTATTGATGGTTGAACACTTCTGGAAAGACACAGTTGTCTAAAAAGGGAGGGTTTGAGGATACAACAGAAAGTGAATGAAAAGATGGAACTCTAGACTTTTCATTGCTCTGTGCAGTTTTGGCTGCCTTTCTATATATAATCCACCAAGACACCCGACCACGGTGGTAGCGAGATGGGATGGGGGGGGTGTGAACAAAGTGCTGGAGCTTCTAAGAAGATGCATGTTTGTCACGGATGCGAATTGCTGTATGTAGCATGTAAAACAGTTTGCTATGGTGCACGCGGTCGTGTGTCATAACGAAAACTCGTTTTTTAAAGACCGCCTACTTCATTGTGTTTTAACCTCAGTTGTAAAGGAATGTTTTAAGGACCCTATGGGATACCCCTCGGTTTTGGCTGCTTTTCTATATATAATCCACCAAGATACCCGACCACGGTAGGAGGGGGATGTGCACAAAGGGCAGGGACGTAATGAGTGGGAGCGTATGCGTCACACTTAGTGGGAATTCCACGGCTTGCAGCCTGAATGGGGTTCAAAGGCTTACCCACGCCTCTCTGCGCTGGGTAGACACACGGTCAATCTCATGCATAATTATTTATTGAATGCTAAACAGATCTGGAAAGACACGGATGTCTAAAACGAATTGGTGTGAGAATACAACAGTAAGTGAATGAAAAGATGGAACTCTGGAGAGAGCAGAATACAACACAATAGTGAACCCACGGCATAACAAACGCCGCATGGCTCAGACGTGCATGTGGACTCTTACCACAGGCGAAAGAACTAACTGGGTGGTCGGTGAGTTTTTGCGTCCGGGCAAATGGGCAGGCAGTGTGAATGCCTAGAGAGTGAGGGTAGACGCTGGCCGGTGAAAAAGGATTGTTGGTGGGCAGGAAAACGTCTTACGTGTTCCTGTAGGAGCTTCTAAGAAGACGCATGTTTGTCGCGGATGCGAATAGCTGTATGTAGCATGTAAAACAGTTTGCTATGGTGCACGTAATCGTGCGTCGTAACCGAAAAGTCGGTATTTAAAGACTGCTTACTTCATTGTGCTTTAACCTCAGTTGTAAAGGATTGTTTTAAGGACCCCATGGTATACCCCTCGCAAACCGTTTCACACGCTGCATATGGCGATTCACCTCTGCGAGAAACCTGCCTCTATGAACGGTCAACGTAGCTCGAAGGTGCATGACATGCACATGACATTAACCTGACCTGGTGCACTGCATGTGGCCTCTACGACAGACGAATATAAATGATGCAATTTTTTCTGTGTCGTCGCGTCCGAGTTGATGGCCGTGGCCCTGCGAGTTGTCGTCGTATCCAATGGGCTTGGAGTTGGTGGGTGTGGCTCCTTCCTGCGTGCCATAGGTGTCTCACTTGTCGGCTTAGTGAATCCACGCCCTTCCGCGTGCTTTCCATGGTTGTCTTGCCTTAGTGAATTTTATATATATAGATATTCTACATCACACCACAAGGACTTAACTACAGTGGCTTCTGGTACAACGTCTTATTGTTAAAATAAAGCTAAGCTATCATGGTATTAATATCAAACCAGGAGTACCTGACATCTGGAGATCATGTGAATGCAACAAGAAGATGATGGATTGTGAGTTAGCCACTCTGAACAGACAATTGAGTCAGTTTTACACTCAATTTTATTCATGATAATGGAATCTGTGATTTTCGGAAACTCAAACAAAGGCCTAGGTTATCTCCACTTTGGCAATTTTTTAAGCTCTGACGCCACCACCCTGCCATGCCAGGCAACTGTGGTAATGTCCTAAATTTGGAAGTCTTAATTTCCATTACTTGACCATAAAACTTTTGTTTCCTGCTTCCCTGGTACACAAGTATTTCTTATTAAGCATACAGACCTGTCTTCGAGATGTAAAAGAACAGACTGCTCGCCAGTGTAAACAACACCAAAAGTCACCAGTCAGAAGTTCTCAACACTGAGGTCTCATCACTTGCTCTGGCCTTGCTGCAAGAATTATCCTTTCTGGAGCACTGTTAAGAATATCAAACTAGTGCTACAGCTGAGTTCTGGCCCTCAACGCCTGCATGAGTGATTTCTGAACGAGGCAAGACAGCAGCTTCTTTTGGTTTATTTTCTGTAGCATCTTGCTGACTGCAGTTTTTTTTTATTTCCCATACTTCTCTGGCCATCTGACCATAGCATAGTTACAACCAACAGAGACTTAAAAATTAGTTCAGATAATATTTGTTTAATTCATGCTTAAGGACTTTACTATTTGTTTTATATATATATACATATATATATATATATATATATATATATATATATATATATATATATATATATATATATATATATATATAAAATGGTAAGACATCCATCTGCCTGGGGTCTATGACTGTGCCAAGATGAAATGTCATCTGGTGTCAAGAACAGAATGGGAATGTCCAATGAACAAAGCCAACCAGACCATGCAGCGTATATTCATTTGTCACATTGTCTGGCATTCAAATTTAGGCTGGAATGTGCAAGTCGCACAATGAAAGAAGGAGGGAAAGGCTAGCCAATCCAATGAACAGAGGTTCATAAATGAATGGGCTCACCATTGTACCATTCAGCCTGTCTTAATAAATGGGCATTTCACTTTGCTTTTTTAATACTGTGCAAGTTTCTTTTTAATTTTTTATAATTATGATTTTTGTCATTTATTTATATAGGATGTCACACACGTGCGCATGGGAGGCAGCTAAAGGGCTTGAGTGAAGACAGTTCTGAGGCATGCCTGTAGACCATTCCCGGGAGATTCCACCTGGCTCTCTTGACATCACTTCCGGGACCGAGCCAATCTAAGTAGACCTTACCAGCTCTGGCCCCTCTGACATCACGTCCAGGCTCGATCCAATGAATGAAGAACACGTGCCCGATCCTTATGACCTAACTTCCTGTCTTCCCCTTTAAAAGCCTGCCCTTTTCCCTTTTCCCTCAGTCTCGTTCTGGACTCAGTGGGATGCACATTAGTGCTGTGTATTTGATAAAAACAAATTTGCAGCCAGGATACCATATTATATGGGTGGCTGCCCCAAACCTTTATCTGTTTATGTCTCGTTCTTGTGACAAGGATTATAGTGCATAGGAAGAAACTGATTGTAATATTCTATACCACACTACTATCACGCAACTGGAAGAATTCCAATCCATTTTCTATAACTCAATGGGTAAGTGATATTTTTTATTATGTCAAATTAGAAAAAATCTAATTCTCTCTTAGACTGTATGTCCAAAACTTTGTTTTACAACATGCCACAAATTCATTAATATAATTTTAGAATAAGCATGCCAGGCCTGTGATTGAATCTCTTATGCCATTAATTGTTTCATTGTATTAAAAACAGTTACAAGTTTTCTTGTGTTTTTGTTTTCTTGTGTCTCACTTCTTTGTCTCTTTCTCTTGGGTGAGGGTTTTGTATTTCTATATTTCCTTTTATTTTTTCTGTATTAATCTTTAAATAAATTGTACCTGTTATGTTATTATTATTTGTTTAATTGGATAGTATACCATTGTAATGTACTGCTTTCTGAAAATAAACATTGAATTTAAGAATAAAAAGAATCCAAATCATGTGATGAAAATATTTCAGAGTGTTGCTTGTTTTATGTGTGTCGTCTGTTGGTAAATGTAGCTTAAATTTCTTAAATATAGAGTTTTTCAAAGTAGTACCCAATGACGATGTAAAATCTGTGCTCAAGTCACAAACTGAAATTGTTGGTTGCATCCGAACATGATGATGGATGGCAGATCATTTTGGTGCTCTAACGCTGCATTACAGTGTCATAGAACTGTTGAACCTTTGTAATCTTTAGATAATGCAGTGATGAAGTAGAGCAATAGAAACACTGAGTACACATTTAGTCACTGAACCATCTTTCGTACTTTTCTATGCAAGTTAAGCTCTTATATTTTACTGTTACAGACATGAACATCATGTCACCTGCTTTGATTTCAAGGAGCAGGATGAGCAAACTGCTGCTATGACCGAGGTTTGAGCCGCTACAGCAACGAGCGCAGGATGGGACGGTGGCAGAAGTCACACTGTCAGCATATATTGAGACCTACTGCTCCATTCTGGTACAGTAAAGGGACCATGTTTAGTGATAAATAAATAAATAAATAATATCATTGCTACCATACTGAATAAATGAAAATTATCATTATTAGAAAGTTGAATAAATAAATGCACACCTTCCTTATATGGTAAAGCTCTGTCATCTGACCACACCTACCCTTCCCACGTCATGCAACGAAGTGTACTTGACTTGCACAAGACTGCAGATTGTGTATTGTTTTGAATAGTAGAATAAAAAATATGCAAGTTGAAACGACTGCTCTCAAGGCAAATATGAAACAGAAAACTAATTCAAAGTTCATGTCACAGAGACCCATCGAGTGTTACTCTTTTATGATGAAGAGTTACAAATTTGCCAATGCTTTTGAGGTGTACATTTTGAAGTTTTAGAAATGTGTACAGATATTTAAAACCCCACAACAAAAATGGAAGTCTCCCAAAAAAATTCCATGAAGAATAAATGTACCATATTTCAACAAAATCATTGCACAGAATGACAGACAGAAAGATATTCATGCATGGCTATCACAATAGGTGCTTCTCACTTTACAGTATATGTGACAGGTGTCTGGTCACACTTACAGGTAATCTAACCTAGACACCATTAAAATATCCGATTACGCCACCCAGTTTTATTAAGAGAGTGGAAACTCCTGAAATTTACAAAAAATAAGAGCACACAGGTTTGTTTAAATTGGGCGGTGAGTAAATACACAATGAAAGACACTACAGTAATTTCAGGAAAAGCAACAGTAACTTCTATTACACCAGACAATCATAAGTACATTAAAAAGAAAGATAAGTGAACATAAACAAAATCTAACAATATCAAGAACGAATTTACTTTGTTTTTAAAAGGAAAACACACAGAACAGAATTGGAGGATACAACCTTTAGTGGCGCAGAGTCCAGTTTGTGCACTGTGTTACCCCAACACTTAATCGTTCGACTGTCCACCGATGCACTCTGTTCACCGGACACTCGTTTCCCAACAGAAGTTGTGTCAAATTGTTGAATCCCTGTCAGCGTCTCTTCGTCGTTCCTTTTTTCCCCACTCTGGGCTCCTTGTGTTGCTGTAACCTAGGCACGCCTCATTTCTCGTCTGCCAGCTTTGCTTGGTCCTTTCATGCGGCTTCCCCCTCTCGCTGGACCCACAACCGGCATCTCCTTGTGGAGCTGTCTCTTCCTCCCTGGAAGTAAGTGTTGCCGTCCTTGTGCCTCACGTCGTGCGCCCGGCGTACGAGCCCCTGTGTTCTGTCCGAGTGTCTTGGCAGCATTGTCAGTGGACCGTCCCTCTCCTTGCTTCTCCTACCCAGAAGCTTAAATCTCCTTCAGTCCCTGCAATTATCAGTTCTGGACGATTGGATTAAACAATGGCACATCTAAATTTCCTGGGTTTAACAAATAATGAAAATACAAGTTAACGAAATGTATTTTTACCAACCATTAATGAGTACAGATCTGCTGTTTAGAAACCAATATTGTCAAACATGTTAATTTTCAAGTCAGGTAAATGCAGACATCCTCCAAGGAAGGAGCAGTTCTGTTATCACAACTTGGTATTGTTTGTAATTTCAACCAGCCAAAAACTTCAAAGTGGTGACTCTTTTGCAATACAGCAAATACCTACAATCTGCAGACAGCCTTTTAACTTCTCACCCCCAGTGTCAACAATGGGTGCCTATTGCCTGTTCATCTGCTGGGCTTTAAATGTAATATTTACATGTTTCTTTTCCTAAGAGAGAAATGGAATGACCCAGTGTAGAAAAAACGTCCCCCTCTGACATCTATCTTCAAAAATGAAAGCATCACAAAAACAGCACAAAAAGAAAAGAAGGATTCAACCACCAGCAGAACTTAAAAGTATATGTTTGAAGTGACAGAGTTTAAAAATACCTGAATATAGTTATTAGCTAACCACACATGTCTGGGAGACCGAATTGCGTCTGCTGAATATTTCCTCCTCTGTTGACTGGCAGGCCAGAGGTTTTATTAATTATCCTTAAAGACATAAGTGAATAAGGGGGAAGGTGAGAAATAATCCCAGGATGAGATTTAAAAGTCTGTTACCTGCCAGAAACAGCACTTGTCAGTAGTTGTCAGATGAGTCTGGGGCAAAGACTCCCAGCTAAATAGGGGAGTAAGAAGGTAATTCCTCGCCGAACCACAAAGTGGCGCTGTTTACTAATGCTGCTTCTCTTACTCCCTCTACTGACTGGATGATTGACAGCTGTACCACCTCTGACATCACTTCTGGTGTCCGTCCTCCTGAACCTGCCCCTTCCTGCCTGGCCTGTACTTAACCGGGTGTGTGATCATCTTAGAGGAGTCACTTTGAAACTCATATCTGTGAAGAGGCCTTTCTCTTTTCTTTCTTTTTTTAAATGTGTTTATTTTCAGTAATGTGGGGTTTGCCTGTGGGTACTTCAACTCTTTATGCTTGTCTATGTTTTTGTTACACTGGGGTTGTGCTCAGAGTTAAGCAAGGAAGCCATCTCACAAGTGAAAGAAAAAGTAAAATTGTGATGTCTGATAAGTTCTGGTTGGCCTTTCAATTTTAGATTATGTCTTGGTCCATCAGTTTTTGGCACATTTCGAATAATAACCAAAACCTTACATTTGAGGCATTTTTATTTCATGCTGGATTGAGTGCTACAACAACAACAACAACATTTATTTATATAGCACATTTTCATACAAACAGTAGCTCAAAGTGCTTTACATATTAAAGAATAGAAAGACACAATTATAAAACAAAATAAATCAACATTAACATCGAATAAGAGTAAGGTTCAATGGCCAGGGGGGACAGAAAAAACAAAAATACTCCAGACGGCTGGAGAAAAAATAAAATCTGTAGGGATTCCAGACCATGAGACCGCCCAGTCCCCTCTGGGCATTCTACCTAACATAAATGAAACAGTCCTCTTTGGATTTAGGATTCTCACGGAAGGG
Source organism: Polypterus senegalus (assembly GCF_016835505.1). Lineage (NCBI taxonomy): Eukaryota > Metazoa > Chordata > Cladistia > Polypteriformes > Polypteridae > Polypterus > Polypterus senegalus. The sequence continues at coordinate 29,257,276 of NC_053155.1, read as the reverse complement.
CTTGATGATGATGATGATGGTCACGTAGACTTCTGCCTTTTAATCCGTCCATTATTGTTGGAGCATCATGAAGCTTTGAGTAGGTGGTGGTGGCGCAGGCCACCACCACAAAGAAACCGGAAAAAGAAACAGAAAAGAGAGTAGGGGTCAGTACCGATTTTAGAGCCACCATGAATAGTTATTTTGAGGAAATTGAACATACAGAGTATCAGGATTAAGTTAAATTGAGATTAAAATGAAGTTATAAAAAGGCCATGTTAAAGTAATGTGTTTTCAGCAGTGTTTTAAACTGCTCCACTGTATCAGCCTGGTGAATTCCTATTGGCAGGCTATTCCAGAATTTAGGTGCATAACAGCAGAAGGCCGCCTCACCACTTCTTTTAAGTTTTGTTCTTGGAATTCTAAGAAGACACTCATTTGAGGATCTGAGGTTACGATTTGGAATATAAGGTGTCAGACATTCCGATATATAAGATGGGGCGAGATTATTTAAGGCTTTATAAACCATAAGCAGAATTTTAAAGTCAATCCTGAATGACACAGGTAACCAGTGTAGTGACATTAAAACTGGAGAAATGTGTTTGGATTTTCTTTTCCTAGTTCGTATTTTAGCAGCTGCATTCTGCACTCATTGCAGTCGATTTATGTCTTTTTTGGGTCGTCCTGAGAGGAGTGCGTTACAGTAATCTAGTCGACTGAAAACAAACGCGTGAACTAATTTCTCAGCATCTTTCAGTGATATAAGCGGTCTAACTTTACTTATGTTTCTTAAGTGAAAAAATGCTGTCCTAATGATCTGATTAATATGTGATTTAAAATTCAGATTACAGTCAACAATCACCCCTAAGCTTTTTACCTCCATCTTGACTTTTAATCCTAATGTATCCAGTTTATTTCTAATAGCCTCATTGTATCCATTATTGCTGATCACTAAGATTTCAGTTTTCTCTTTATTTAACTTGAGAAAATTACTATTCATCCATTCTGAGATGCTAGAGTAGTAATGCTTTAACTTTGGTAATTAGAGAGTAGTTAGGTTGCCCAGAGGGGACTGGGCGGTCTCATGGCCTGGAATCCCTGCAGATTTTATTTTTTTCTCCGGCCGTCTGGAGTTTTTTTTTTGTTTTGTTTTTTCTGTCCCCCTGGCCATCGGACCTCACTCTTATTCTATGTTAATTAACATTGACTTATTTTATTTTCTTACTGTGTCTCTTATTTTTCTATTCTTCATTTTGTAAAGCACTTTGAGCTACATTTTTTTGTATGAAAATGTGCAATATAAATAAATGTTGTTGTTGTTGTTGTTGAAGACTGACAAAAAGTTTTGCTGTCCTCCACAACTTAGAGTTGGTGGAAGATCTACCTTAAGTGACATACTGTACTTAACATAATCCAAGTGTGTAAATCTACGTTTCTGAGCATAATGGCTATAAAATATATAATGAAGCAATTTTAATTGCCCACAGCGATGATAAAAAGTCTGTTAAAAGCTGCATCTGCCAGAAGATAAATACAGGGATGACAATAATATGGAACAAATCAGACAGACCACCTGCTTATTATTTCTCAGCAACATAAAGAATATTAATTAAATGTTTGCTTAAGGAGCCCTTACCAAGGCAGAGTGCATTAAAAGAGAAAATTTATGGTTTCAGTAAACTATTGTCATTACAGGTTTTAAGAAGATTAATAGAGGCACTTTGTTCCATGCCATAAATCCAAACTGAAATTTTAATTAATAAGAAATATAAATAAGTACACCAGACAGAGGTAGATCATGTTAGTTGCATTTTAATGACTACAAGTTCAGGACTTTCTAAAGCATTAGAAAGCAAAAACTGCAATTTGTTACAAGCATTTTTAATAATTATTGTCAAAGGTCATGACAAAAGCTATACATCCAAATAATTGGCAATTGTGATAATTGGCATGCATGTAGAATATGTAAAAGAAAACTATAATTATGTACTCTAATAGTACATAATTGTAAACTGTACAGATTATTCATAAATAATCTTAGGGCAAGCAACTTTCATGACCCAGAAAACTGTATCAAGAGTTTTGTTGTCTCCTTCGTGTACACACGGACAGAGGAGGTGAACGAAAGACTAAAATAAATGTTTATCTCACTGGGCCTCATTATGGGATAGAGTTTACTGTCGCTCTGTGACTGCTGCTAGCCAGCCTACATGCCCAACTTATAGTACACTTTACCTCAGTAATGATCTTAATGGTCCCTATTTATACCCACCACTGGATGGGCATATTTTAGCAGCAAGAGCTATTCTAACACCACTATAATATGCTCTCTTGGCAGGGAGTGATGGGTTTGTGGATGAATAATTTGTTTAAAATTGACATCATGAGCTGCCGATGCTTGCCCGCTTTCTTCTGTATTTGCTGTAGTGTCACCCCAGTAATTGTCTGGATCTTGCCTGCATATATGCTCTTTAAGCATGGACATGCAGTTTCTTTGCTGTGCTCATTGTTGGTAAATCTGTGGCCAATGAGTTGTTGGCTTTTTTGTAGAAATTGTCAGACTTCCTAGCTAGGCAGATTGGCAGATATTCAAGAATCCATTGAATCTTTTCACAGGACTTGGACATCATACAGCCTTGGGCGGATTTGTGGCAGATGAAATTTAATGTAAGTAAATGTAAAGAATTACATGTAGGAACAAAGATGTGAGGTTTGAATACACAATGGGAGGTCTAAATATTGCAAGTACGCCTTGTGAAAAAGATTTAGGAGTCGTAGTGGACTCATCACTATCAACTTCCAGACAGCATTCAGAAGCCATTAAGAAGGTGAAAGGAATGTTAGATTATATTGTGCCATGATGGTATAAGAGTAAAAGTCCAAAGGGATTATGCTTAAGCTTTTTAACACACTGGTGAGGCCTCATCTGGAGTACTGGGTGAAGTTTTGGTCTCCAGGCTACAAAAAGGACATAACAGAAACTAGAGAAGGTCCAGAGAAGAGCGACTAGGCAGATTCCAGGACTACAGGGGATTAATTATGAAGAAAGATTAAAAGAGCTGAGCCATTACAGTTAAAGCAAAAGGAGACTAAGAGGAGACCTGACTGAAGTGTTTAAAATTATGAAGGGAATTAGTCCAGCGTGTCTTTGGACTGTGGTAGGAAACCGGAGCAACCAGAGGAAACCCACACAAACATGGGGAGAACATGCAAACTCCACGTAGGGAGGACCCGGGAAGTGAACCCGGGTCTTCTAACTGCGAGGCAGCAGCACTACCCACTGTGCCACCCGGACTGCAGTTTATTCAAGTGTATGAAGATCCCCAAACCAACAGTATTCCATAGAGAACTGGACAGGATCAATTGATATTGCACTCATGGTCCAGGCTGGGGCGGAACAGGTCTTTATGGCCTTTGCAAGCCCTAGCTAGAGGTTAAGGTAGATAAGGTACCAAGGTAGCCGACCTCCAGTTCCTCTTGTGGCTGGTTCTGGCCATGCATGGGTGAGCAAAGCAAACAATTTAAGATTACCAATTAACTGAACAGTTACAGTGGAAATTTCCTCTAGAACACAAGAATCTTTTTCTAATCCATGCATTATTTTTATAAAGATATATGAAAATGTAAAACAGCACACTAGGCACTTGCTCACAATCTGTTCCCATATCATCAACAAACAGAAAAAAGTAGATGGATGTAACAAGAACAATGTTCAATACAAGCAATTTACTCTCAAAAATAAGAAATGACTTTAATAATGGTGTAATGTGGACAGAAGCATACGCATTTAGAAAACAAATATGGGGACATACATGCATCCCAGTTTGACGTGGCTGTGGTGAATGTTAATTACATGTTAACCACAAACATCATTTTTCAGGTAACCCTGATTGGTTTTTCTGCAGGCACTCTCATTGAGTTGTACTTTGATCATTAGCCTACAGCTCATTTACTGGGCTTTCAAGTTCTCTTTACTCTGTTTATTAAGTGGTTGCTCTCTCAAAGCTTTCTCAAGCATCCATCTTACTTATTAATTCCATCAGTTTTTGGTTTTTACCAAATGAAGTTAATTTCTGGTGATTTCTCACTGCCAACTGTATCTTAAATGCCTTAGGCAGAAAACCAAACACTTAGAGGTTGATTGAGAATTGTCTGGCCGTCGATGCTATAATAACAAATCATGACCGTGTTTTGCTTGCTTCTTCTCAGGCGTACCTTTCACAGGTTCCTTTCCCACAATGACATACAGGATTGAAACATCTGACAGTACAGTACAGCTAACTCTTCGGTCCTTCTTTTACTTGCTCCATTTTCCTCCACTCCACCCAGGCAAGTGTTGTCAATCTCCTCTCACAAGGGTTCCCTTTAACTTTGGACGCAAGAGAGCTTCTGTTGCTTAATCCATTGCCTTCAGGAAGCACTTCCATGTCAGGTTGGACCCCTTGTTCTTTTAATATCTGACAGCGCCCCCAAATCCCATGCTGCACTGCAGGTTCCCATACTGGTGTTTGCCAGATGGGATGTTGACACCCAGTGCATGGGTGGTGACTCTCTGCCCAGAGCACCAGTTACCCACTGCTTTGACCTTCCAGGTGTCCAAGCACAACTAGTGCGTCTCACCATGGGTGATGGGATGTTAGCCCTGGAATAGCTGCTGCAGCAACATCTTTCTGTGTCCATTTCTTAGCATGGAAAGAAAATATTGCCTCTCTCCCACTGAACTTCCTTTTCTATTGCTCCCTGGCCAGGTAGGGGAGTAGGATCTATCCCAGCAGGTATGCTGGTTGAACCCTCACAGCAAATAATTTTGCAATATAATACTCTTTACTTCAAACAAGAATAATGAGTTGGCAAAAAATAAAGCAGCAATCGGGCTTTTCAATTTACAAGCATTAACCATGAAGAGTCGTCGGGCCCACTGACATGCCAGACACTTAAGCTGGGTGGCACCCTGTATTCAAGACCTTATTTTAAACGAATGGTTTTACTGAGAAAAAAAAATGCTAAAATGCATCTGAAAGCGCACAAGTACTGCTTTGAAAATGACCCAGCAGCATCTCCCTAGCACAACTGGGGCATCTCTGATGTCACTGTAAAGTTTGGGTATTTTAGTCTCAAGTAGTTTCACAAATGTTACTTCTGGGAGTGACATTTCAGAGAACCAATCAAGCCTTGAATCCTAAACCAATCAGAGGATAAGAGGTGCTCCCAATCGTAGAGTAGTCTGGTAGAATCAGCATGCGTATGGCTTTGCCTTGTCCTCTGTTTCATCTGCATGTGTTAAAGATCAGAAGAAGTGCCTGGATTACCACATTGTAAACAGAACATCAGGGAGAGGATGTGAATTACCACAGAGTAAACGGATTGTGATTCATTTACACAGAGAGATTGAAAAGGTGCACAGCATTATAGAAATAGTGCTGCTAAAATAGTGCCATCAAAACTACTTACCACTGAACAAGAAGTGCTGTTTTTTTTAGTGAGGATGATACTGACAGTCTGTCCCAAGTAGAAAGTTTGACATTGAAGAAATAACTGGATTTTCTAGAGGGCTTGGACCTATTTTAACATAGATGAATACCTAAAATATTTTGATTGCATTTACTTCGCCCATATACATCTGCATTTTTATAAAACCTATATATAAGTGCCATCCAGGGGACCCACTACAATGGTGAGTGAAGGGTGATAATGCACAGTGAGATGTAAGAAACATTCCATGGTACAAACCAGTAATTCAGTAAAAAATACACATGAGAAAGGTTAATCTTTTTGATAAACTTATTTAGTGTTACACCAGCCACCACTTAATTCTAATATAGTATTGCACATTATTTATGCAACAGTAACGGCGTACTGCACAATAATGTGCAGTAATTACACTTGGCTTGAGCATTTCTAGTTTTCAGACTCTTTCTCTGCACGTTTAGCATTCATTTGCTCAGAGGGTGATGTGCTTGCTGCTTCCTGAGCAGCTCTTCTTTTCTCCACTCTAGCTGCCCGCTGCTTCTCTTCATTCGTCGGCATCTTTTCACGTTAAAACTGATTAAGTTTGTTTTTGTGTTGCAATTACTTTTACGTTTTCTTTAATTTTTCACTTAAGCTGGCACTTAAGTCTTCAATCTGCCTCAAGAATGATTAGCGAAGGTGGTAGGGAATGAGAATGGTGCCCTGCGTGCTGCCGAGAGCTGATTCTACAATAAAATAAAATAAAAATAAAAAGAGTAATATAAATTAACACCCCGAAAGCGGATAATAGACATCACATAGTATACTGTATGTGTACCAAATTTCGAGTCAATCGGTGAAACAGTTTGAGAGCTACAGGTGATTTAAAATCCTGGACAGACAAACGAACAGCCACGGTAGCGTATTATAGAAGAAGATTTTATTGATAGTGCTAGCACAATTTGTTACATTCTTCACAATAAGATCTGCAAAGCAAATGCAAGAGCTGTTTGGAAGATTCAGCAGCTCAATGACATGTGAACTGCAGACAAGAAACTTTGTCTCATTCTGGACAGGAACTGTTTGGAATAGTGTAAATAATTTTCTGATTTTCCTAATATAAGAAAATAATGCATATAATTAATTGTATTTTGAGTGAAAAATATTGAGTGATATTGAAAAATATACTGAAGGCATGCCATTATTTTAATTTATCAGAACTGATGAATCTGTCAATGTGTTGGATTTTTTTTAATAGAGAACTGAACATTTGAAATTGTTTGTCCAATATTTGATCAAATTATACCATAACTAGCCATGTGCGCCAACTACGTTGCACGTGTTAAAGTTGTCTGTGAAGGGCTCCTTGTTTAAACGCGGCTACGAGTCGTGAACTGGGCCCTTCGTCGCACAGCATTATGATTTTTTATAAGGAAAACAAAATTACAAAAGAAAACCCTTGGACATTGATTCGATAGGAACGGCCTACTCGGAATCACTGTCCGAATAGTAATTATGTGGTGGTGTGGGAGCATTTCTGCTTCAGTCCATTCACAGTCCATCTCGTTTTTACAACGCTGTTGTTTCCTCTCACGATGTCTTCTCAACCTTTCTCCAATCTCGCAGGTTGTTTTGTGGCAATCCAAAGAGTAAGGCAATATACACGGAGCAATGGTTATAAAAGCGGGACACATAGGTATCCAGGCTCTTTAAAGCATAAATAGGGATCACTTCACTGACATGTGAGCAAGCCACGGTACAACTGTGAGACGCGCAGCACTCGCCGGCTACAACATAACAATAATAATTTCCAGCACGTGCTGTTACGTTGTCATTCATTTTACCCATTGTCTTTCTTTCATTCATATGTTACGTAGGCACGTACCTTTTATCTTCGGCAATCTCATTCTCTAACCAGACCTCAGGAGCTAATCAGCGTAACACTGTCCACCACCCCTTTCGTTATTCCGGCACATTGCTGACATCCGTGAGTAACAACAACGTACTAAACTGGAAGGTGGTCTACGCATGCGTGGAATTCGTGGACAAACAAAAATCAAGATCTAAATGAAGATCTCTTTAGTTAATTTAAAGCACAACAATTTGTTTAGTTTGAATGTCTGTGTTTTGAGGTGTGACTGGAGTACTAAAGTCTTCAGTAGTATAAGCCTGGAGGAGATTCTTAATGCAATGCCTATGTTTTAGCTGTCTCTCTACTGCCATCTAGTGCTTCTTCTTCTAATTTATTTGCGGACAAACAAAGATCAAGATCCAAATGAAGATTATATATAGAGATATAAATATTAGCTGAACTATAAATACATTGCTCTACTATTCATTTTTGGAAAGTACAACTTCTGCTAAAAACAAGATATTATAGCACATAGGGTAAAATTCCAATTTCGTGACATTAACAGACAGACTTCAAAGACAATAAAAATTGCTTACATCCTAGAGGGCTAATATAAATAAAATAAGAAATAGTGTGTGTGTGGGGTGGATTGGGATAGAAGGCTGCTTGTGCTGATCGACACATTTGCAAAACAAAAGATGCTAATGGAGAGGTGCGAAGGAATTTAAGGTTGCCCGGGACTCCCAATGTTTTTCGTAGGTTTCAGGGATTCTAGTGTTAAGAGCTATACCATTGTCACACAGAGCTATCATCAGGAGCATACCATTAACTTTAACTTATAGGGGTGGAACAGAATCTTCCATTATCTATGTTTAAGCTACATTATATTCAAGTTCCAACTAAGCAAAAACTTAAGTAAATTTACCTTTAAATTACCATTAACATTAACTTAAAGGATTTGGATCTTAAAATGGTGCTGCCTTTTGCACAAATTCTAAAAATTGCATAAACATTTTAGAATTTCTGTGTAAATGTTATCCTGATCTCTTTTTTGTATTCCATTTCTGTCTGTTCTTAGATGCAACAGAGAAGCCAAATGTCATGTTTTCTTATGTATACAGGACTAAATAAAAACCTTAACCCTGACCTTGATAGCAGACATGTGATCCTCCAAAATTATTTAAGAGCTTCTTCTCCTCAGATAGTCTGACAAATTATTGCAGTGTGAATATGACATCTTGAGCATCAGCAAAGGTAGATAGATTTGTGTGACTGTTCGGATTTTCCATGTAAATCCTGACAGATCAATTTATGTAACTAAGTGATGAGAGATTGATGGTCATGTTGAAGGGAGTGCACAAAATTTCCCACCAGAAGCAAAAATTAAAATCATTACCAGAATTTTCCTAATCAGAGTGGTCAAAATCAAATCTTTCATGTATGTTTCTACAAATTTCAGACTGTTTATTAAGCTTGAGAATCTTTTCTAACATGGATGTCACATTTGGATCATTATTTGATGCATGTGACAGTGTGTGCTATGAGTGAACCCAATCTCAGTTGCAATAATCTGACCTTTTTCAAAATATTACTGAAAAAAAATCTAATGTATCCACAGTCCTTCGTATTTGATTAATTTTAAAGAATGTTTTACAATTCTACAAGTTTTTTAAAATTAATCTTATTCAGATCAGATGAAATACATTCCCTCCACACACCTGTCTAGCCAGCAAACAAAAATATTTATTATGAATGAATCACTCTGCGATACTGGGATATCCAAAAAGGCAGCAATGGTGGTACCTGATTGTTTAGTTGAGGACAACATCCATGAATTCCAGACAGATTGAAATCTTTGGATTGCTCCTCCTTTGTTGTCATGTTTGCATAAAGTTCTTTCTTTCTTTTTTTACTTTTATTACATTACAGTGTTGACCTATTCACAGCCATTTAATTTACTTACATAAAACAATGACAGGAGCCTGAGCTACTTGGTACTTTGTCAGATGATACTTGGACACAATTATAAAAGATCACAGTCGATGGTGAGAAATGAAAGTTCAGCTCCGGTATGGCAGTAAGCGTGTTTTGCCAAGACTGTTTAATGTTAAGCTCTCATTGAAGACAAAAGGTGGGCTTGAAATTCCTCTTTAAAGGAATGATTAGTGTCCCCCTAAGCTTTAATGGTGAGAAGTAGGCAAAATCACTGCAGACCTGAGTGCATGTTTTTTGGGACTAAATCTGTATTTTTGATTTGCATAGTGAAGAAGATGAACTGGATTTATGCAATTTCAAAGTTTGCTTTTTTCACTCTGATATTTATTGTGCATGTATTTTTATATCTTTTTAAGCACATATTTATTGTTGTTCATGATTGTGAAAAGTGTGTTGGCACCCTGCCCAGGATTGGTTCCTGCCTTGTGCCCTGTGTTGGCTGGGATTGGCTCCAGCAGACCCCCGTGACCCTGTATTCGGATTCAGCGGGTTAGAAAATGGATGGATGGATGATTGTGAAAGTGCACTTTTTGAGGTGTTTTTATCTATTTATTTAATTATTTTTTGCACAATAAATTACACCCCTGTGTCAGACTTTTTTTCAGTCTGTCTTTTGAAATTCTGGGCCAGCCTGATTGATAAGCCAATTGACAACACCAGGTGGAGTAGAGACCCGTGTCTGTGCCCTGTCAAAAAGAGCCCAGTTATTACATTGGTACCAAGACTGAGATGCAGTGTGAAAAGCAACTCGCTGTAATCTCAGTCACAAATGTGGCGGTAACTTCAATTGACTACAATTCGTGAAGTATGTGCACTTCTGAGCTCTCAGTCCAATTGAAAACCTTGGTAGAGAAAGAGAAACATTGTATTGTGTGAAGAAAGATAATAAATTGTGGCTTTCGTATGGTATGTCCTGCTTGTGCATCTCATTCTCCAATAAAAAGAAGAAAGTCAATGCAGCGCGTCTCAGTTAAAGATTGTCTTTCGCTCCCTAGCTCTGGTAATGGAATGCCCCTTGGAGTGGAAGGGTGCTTCCAAGAATTAGTTGTGGGCAACATCCTAGGCAACAAGGTATCTGCTACATGAATCAGAGCCTGGGCCCAGGCTTACCAGAGGCACAGACAGCAGTGCTGACACTCAGTAATAAAGGAAGGAGTGCAAATACTCTACCACTGAGCTATACCCCTCATTGAGTGCATTTATCCATAGCAAGATTCAACCTGTGAACATTCCACTAGAACACATGTCTTGGGCATGTACCAAATTAATAACATTTTGGAGAAAATTCTTTGAATGCCTCTCAGATAGCCTTGGTGTCACAATTACTCCTAACCCATTAACAGCTGTGTTTGGCATGTGTGTGTATGTCTTCTTCTTCTTCTTTCAGTTGCTCCCGTTAAGGGTCGCCACATTGGCTCATCTTCTTCCATATCTTTCTGTCCTCTGCATCTTGTTCTGTTACACCCATCACCTGCATGTCCTCTCTCACCACATCCATAAACCTCCTCTTAGGCCTTTCTCTTCCCTGGCAGCTCTGTCCTTAACGTCCTTCTCCCAATATGCCCAGCATCTCTCCTCTGCACATGTCCAAACCACCGCAATCTCTCTCTGACTTTGTCGCCCCCCATTTCTAATCCTATCCATCCTTGTCACATTCAATGAAAATCTTAGCATCTTTAACTCTGCCACCTCCAGCTCTGTCTCCTGCTTTCTGGTCAGTGCCACAATCTCCGATACTCTGTACTGTTGATCCCAAGTATTTATCATCATCCACCTTCGCCAACTCTACTCCCTGCATCCTCACCATTCCATTGACCTCCCTCTCCCTTCTTGTTCCTACTGATCTTCATTCCTATCCTCTCTAGAGAATATCTCCACCTCTCCAGGATCTCCTTAACCTGCTCCCTACTATCGCTACAGATCACAATGTCATCAGTAAACAGCATGGTCCACGGGGACTCCTGTCTAACCTCATCTGTCAACCTGTCAATCACCATTGCAAATAAGAAAGGGCTCAGAGCTGATCCCTGATGGATGCATTCAAGGTGGAGGTAGGATTACGTCTCTCCCACTGCAGACATCACCACGGTCACACTTCCCTCGTAAATATCCTGTACAATTCTTAAATACTTCTTTGCCACTCCTGACCTTCTCATACAATACCACAACTCCTCTTGATGCACCCTGTCATATGCTGTCTCCAGGTCCACAAAGGCGCAATGCAACTCCTTCTGGCCTTCTCTATACTTCTCCATCAACACCCTCAGAGCAAACATCGCATACTGCTGATCACTAATCATTACCTCACTTCTTAACCTAGCTTCCATTACTCTTTCCCATAACTTCATGCTGTGGCTCATCAATTTTATCCCCCTGTAGTTACTACAGTCCTGCATATTCCCCTTATTCTTAAATATTGGCACCAGGACACTAATTCTCCACTCCTAGGGCATCCTCTCACTTTCCAAGATTCCATTAAACAATCTGGTTAAAAACTCCACTGCCATCTCTCCTAGACACCTCTGGACTAACGGCTTTTCCATTCTTCATCCTCTTCATAGCTGTCCTTACTTCCTCCTTGCTAATCCGTTGCACTTCCTGATTCACTATCTCCACATCATCCAACCTCTTTTCTCTCTCGTTCTCTTCATTCATAAGCCTCTCAAAGTACTCTTTCCATCTGCTCAACACACTCTCCTCGCTTGTGAGTACATTTCCATCTTTATCCTTTATTACCCTAACCTGCTGCACATCTTTCCCAGCTCGGCCCCTCTGTCTAGCCACTCGGTACAGGTCCTTTTCTCTCCTTAATGTCTAACCTCTCATACAAGTCATCATACGCCTTTTCTTTAGCCTTCGCCACCTGTCTCTTCACCTTGCCTTATCTCTTTGTACTCTTGTCTACTTTCTGCATCTCTCTGACTATCCCACTTCTTCTTTGCCATCCTCTTCCTCTGTATATTCTCCTGTACTTCCCATTCCACCACCAGGTTTCCTTTTCTCCTTCCTCTGTCCAGATGTCACAAGCACCCTTCTTGCTGTCACCCTTACTACATCTGCTGTAGTTTCCCAACTGTCTGGTAATTCTTCACTACCACCCAGTGCCTGTCTCACCTTCTCCCTAAACTCAACCTTGCAGTCTTCCTTTTCAACTTCCACCATTTGATCCTTGGCTCTGCCCTCACTTCTTCCTCTTCTTGATCTCCAAGTCATCCTACAGACCACCATCCTATGCTGCTTAACTACACTTTCCCCTGCCACCACTTTGCAGTCTTCAATCTCCTTCAGATTAACTCTTCTGCATAGGATGTAATCTACCTGTGTGCATCTTCCTCCACTCTTGTACGTCACCCTATGTTCCTCCCTCTTCTTAAAATAGGTATTCACCACAGCCATGTCCATCCTTTTGGCAAAATCCACTATCCTCTGACCTTCATTCCTCTCCTTGACACCATACCTACCCATCACCTCCTCGTCTCCTCTGTTCCCTTCACCAACATGTCCATTGAAATCCGCTCCAATCACCACTTTCTGTCCGTTGGGTACACTGTTCATCACTTCATCAACTCACTCCAAAAATCTTCTTTCTCATCCATTGCACACCTAACTTGCGGAGCATATGCACTAACAACATTCATCATCGCACCTCCAATTTCCATTTTCATAATCATTACTCTGCCTGACACTCTTTTCACCTCCAAAACACTTTTGACATACTGTTCCTTCAGAATAACTCCTACCCCATTTCTCCTCCCATCCACACCATGACAGAACAATTTGAATCCCCCTCTGATCCACCTTACTCCCCTTCAATTTATTCTCTTGCACGCACAATATATCAACCTTCCTTCTTTCCATCATATCTGCTAACTTTCTCCCCTTACCAGTCATACTGCCAACATTCAACGTTCCTACCCTCAATTCCACTTTCTTTACCTTCCTCCTGTCTCCGGACACGTCTCCCCCCTCTTCTTCTCCTTCTTCTTCGGCCAACAGTAGCCGAATTTCTGCCAGCACCCTGTTGACTAACAGTACTGGTGGCTATGGTTGTTAACCCAGGGCTCAACCGATCCTGTATGGAAATTTGTATTGTTGTCCGCATATTGATTTGGAAAAATTTTACACCAGATGCCCTTCCTGATGTAACCCTGCCCTGCTTGGGACTGGCACAAAGAAATACATGTGGTAATGTGCCTTACTGGCATTACCAGCAATTAAATAAAATTAGTTAAGTGTCCTCTGCATGGTGCTGAGAGAGGCATTTGTTTGGGGGAAAAAAGGTTAAAAAAGTATAAAGAAAGAAAACTTGCCTTTTTCTTTTTATATAATGCAAACAGACGTCTTCACTGACCATATTAGCACCTTTTTGGGGAGTGTCGTGGTGGGTCTCATGTAGACTGGAGAAACAGCCTTGCCATTGACCAGCTGGGATGGCATTGTCGGTCCTCCACTCCTGCGTGTGCCTCCCTTGACCTCATAACACTAAAGGACTAAAAGAAAGTGTGAAGCGCGTTAATATTAGTTTACCGCCGTTTAGAAAAGGGATCCCGTGTTTGTAGTTGTCTGAGCTGTAGCTCAGGGAAGGAGGAAAAAAAATGAAAAATGCTTACTTTCACTTTTGGGAGAAGCGCAGTTCGCGTCTCAAAAGCTGGCACAACTATGCATGTGCGCGCGCTGGCTGCTCGAACCTTTATAGGACTTGTGCAGGGCAGGAGACGCCACTTTTCACAGACACGTTCACATCATCGCGTACCCGTAGAGGGATGACGTAGGACAGTGTAATTGGTCGTCGCGAGATACCAAAAGGAATTACGGCCTCTAGAGGCTGGTTCTTCTGACTAGATCTTCGTAGAGAAAGGTACTTGGTAGAACAGCGATTTGAATTTACCAAGCACTACGGCTCGTGCCTTGCTTATTGTAAATATTTTGTCTTGTATATATATATACTGTATATTTGGATAAATATTTCTGGATTAACTTTGGTGGAGGTATTTATTGGATTGTGGTTATTGGTGCACTATTTTTGTATATATAAACTTTTTCTGTATTTTGAATATTTTTGTTTTGGTGAATCCTGTATACACTGTTTGAAGGAGCAGCTTTCTCACTTGGAGCACTGTGGAGGAAGACAGCTTCATTTTGGTTTGTGTATATATGGTTTTCACTAGTTTGTGTGTATTTTACTTTTCTATTTGGGACTTTCAGGCAGCACTGCAAATACTGTATATAGTCATTTTGGGGCTCCATTTGATTACTGTGATTTCTTTGCAGTATTGGACTGTGTATCGATACTGTACTGTATATAAATTCCACAGAACATTATTTTTGTTTTCTTTATGTGCAGCCGTAAATAAAACCTCACTTTATTTTTCAAAAAAACCCAACCCTTTTAGTGTCCATGTCTCCCTGTCTTACACCATCATCCTGGTCACGCTCGGTCTCACATACTAGACACCTAGAGTGTAGGCTGGCAATCCTAATTCCCACTACACGGGCTGTGGCTGGGTTAATAATATAATTTTCCTAGGTGGGCTTAAAGTGGAGAAGGACAAATTGATTGTAATTGCCTATGCCACACTACTAGTACAGAGACTTATCTTGTTCAACTGGAAGAATCCCAACCTACCACCTTTACATCAGTGGGTACCTGATGAAAAATGAAAATCTGAAATTGGAAAAAAATCAAATTCTCACTCACAGGATCTGTTCAAAACTTTTTTAAAATATGGCAGGATCTAATCAGCAACATTTTAGAATAATCTTCTATGTTGGGGAAAAGGATACTCTTCCTTCTTTGTTCAAAGGTTTTATTTGTTGGCTGGCTCTCCTCTCTTTTTTTTTCTTTTGGGGAGGGTTGAATTTTGGTTTTGTTAAGTTTGATTTGATTGCAAGGATTGTTAATTACTTTTTATTAAAATTTATAAAAGTTAAAAACAAAAAAATACATATAGGAGGGCGTGGACATTTCACCTTTTGCTTCTTGGATTTTCATAGTCCAGCCTTTAATCGATAACTGGCATACAGGTTTATCTGTCAAGAGTGGCAAAGTAGAGTTAAGTTTAACTTTTTCTTATGACTAAATTACTAAATTGTAGATATGTGTTCTTCAGTTATGCTTGGTGTGGAAAGACACACCAGATGCTGCTTACCTGAAAAAGACCCCCTGAAGCAATTCCACAGAAAAACTCATTTTGCTCCTTAGCAAGGAGTTTCACTCTGGCGGAGTTGGGGTTTTTTGAAGTGTTAGTCAGTGGCTTGCATATATAAATACAATCTTATATCCTTCCCCATTGATAAAATGGTGGTTCTAAGTGGACAAAACTAAAAAATAACGCTGAAGAAAGGATACACTTAGCTTCTTTTAATGTCAGCTGGACACTAATAACATTTTCAATGAAGGGCTCCTGGCGAAAAGCATGCAGTTGGCTCAGGCCTGCTTCAAGAGAGTGCGGGAGGCATGATTCCTAGGTAATGCCAGGAGCGATGTCTTCTGTCCAGTCATCCGTAGGTGACCTCTAATGTTCAGGGCAGTTGCCAGAGGCTTTATACTTTCTTTACAGTCCAAGGTTCCCAAAATAAGAGCTTGCACTTTCCAAACATGGATACAGTCTTTGCAGGCATGGATGAAATAGAAATAGCACACTGACCAAGGGATGCACTTCCTCTCTTTTGATAGTCTGTCTGAGTTGTCCCCACTCGTCTCTTCCCATCTCCCTTTCAGATTGCTTATGTGGCACTTCTGCTTTCTCCTTGTCAGATGGATTGCGTGGCTTCAGCTCTATTTATTTATGGCCTCCATTTTCCATTTTAAATAAAATGATGTGTATGGAATAAACCACCCAGATCACAGTGACACACTTTAAACCTTTGGCTACGTGTGCTAAAGAGGAAGAGGGTGCAGTCTCTTTGTCCTTCATCTTTAGGATAGGGTGAAAGGAAAAGATCACAGCCAAAAATACTTCTCAAATTGTTTAATTCTATCAACTCAGCGTTAATCAAACTCCCCAAGAAACTCTCTGTTTGCAGTTGAGGCTACCTCAGAGGTAATCGAGGGGCTCCTACCCAATATAAGAAAAATTTACTAAGGGAGCAACTAAGTGTATTTGTTTACAATAATGGACTTCTGAGATGTACTGTAGATTAGTTGTAAGGTTTTCTGATCTTTTTTTAATTACCTGATGCTGTCTTCATGATGTTTCTCTTTATGCTTAAAGTCATTTTTTTAATATGGTGGTTTACATTTGGCTTCATTCTCAGTGTAATTCTTTCCTTCCTTTCGTAGTTACTGTTTGTATCTTTCTTTTTGCATTTTGTTGATTTCCTTAGTTATTTAAATAGAGTTTAGGAGGTAAAGTAAGTCCTTGCAGGCTTCATCGTAGAGGGTCGTACAGCCTCTCTTTCTGTTTGAATTGGCATAAAGGCTTCTCTTTGTCTCAAACAGTTGTCATATTAGTAGTACAAACAACTTTCCTCTTCCTCTTGCCTACCACAGTCATGTCACTATCTCCATGCAACCCCGTGATGAATATTTTTTAATAAAGTGAAAGGATTAATAAGAAAATCCTGCATATATTAAATGGAGCAAAAATAAGTATAGGAATAGCTTATCATTTTCTTAATTAACAAGATCTGCATTTTTTCACTCTTGAAAAGTTCTTTCCATGAACAAGAAAAACACTTTTTTTTATTGTTGGCTGAGACACAGACTAAGATGCTGCAATGCATTTTGTTCTATTACAAATTCTGCTGCAGAAAGGGTAAGCTAGGTTAACCTCATTGAATTTTCCACATGGGAATGCAGAAAACATTTCAGTAAATTTGATGACAGTATGCCGAGAGCTGCCTGAACAAAGCTGTTGAAAGATGATAAGGCTCATGAGTCCAAGAGATCTGATGAGGTAAGGTAGTAGAGAGTAATGGTTTCATCAGATCTGTTTTCTCAAGATAATCTTCTGCCAAGATTCTTTTGATGCATATTTGTATACAGACAAATAGCTGGGTGGTGCTTTGTAGAGACAGAATATTAAGACAGAGGAAGAAGCACTTTTAACCCAGTCCTGGATTTTCGTTATTTAGAAGATCCTGTCCTATATCATCACATGTTGTAACACCCAATAATCAAGACCATCCAAAAAGAAAATGATTCACATCCAAAACCTGCTTGAATGACCGTCAGATGTAGGTGGCGGTCATGGTAGTCTAGTGGTTAGTTCAGACCTCTCACAGATCCAATGGCCTAGATTAGAATGCCTATATGCTTTGCCTTTAACATTGTGTTCAATCAACAAATGACTTCAAACTAGAGAAAGAAAGAAAAAAACATCATACAGTTAAAAGAAAGTCAGGAACAAAAAGAGACAAAACCTAACAAATCAGAATTCAACTCTAGGCACAAAGAGCAAAAATAGTTAGAAAACAAAACCATCTCTGATATAAATCCATTCATCCATCCATTATCCAACCCGCTACATCCTAAATACAGGGTCACGGGGGTCTCCTGGAGCCAATCCCAGCCAACACAGGGCTCAAGGCAGGAAACAAACCCTGGGCAGGGCACCAGCCCACCGCAGTCTGCACATACACACACATCAAGCACAGACTAGGGACAATTCAGAATCGCCAATGCACCTAACCTGCATGTCTTTGGACTGTGTGATGAAACGAGCACCGAAAGAAACCCACGCAGACACTGGGAGAACATGCAAACTCCACACAGGGAGGACTCGGGACGCGAACCCCCAGGTCTCCTTACTACGAGGCAGCAGCGCTACCCACTGTGCCACCGTGCCGCCCTCTGATATAAATCCTTATTCTAAAATTTTATTAATTAAATCTTGCATATTTTAAAAAAGCTTTGAATAGATCCTCTAAATTGGCCGAATGTGGATGTGATGGGCTGACACTCTGTCTAGGACTCGGTCCTTCCTTGCATCTGATGCTACCTGGATAGACCACCCTGAATTAGATTACATGTTATTTAATGTTATGTCATTCATGCATGCATTCATTTATTTTTCACTACTTATCTGAAACCCGGTTGGAAGCAAAAGTGAGGCCCATTTTTCCCCATTTGCCAGCTACTCTTGCCATTTCCCAAGGATTTCCCAGGTCATTGGGGAGACATAGTTCTCCAGACAAGCCCTGGGTCTTCCCTGGGGGTCTCCTTCCATTTGGTTATGCCTGTAAAACCTCCATAGGGAGGCGTCAGGGAGGCATCCATATCAGATGTCCAAACCATCTCAATTGGCTCCTCTCAATGCGAAGGATCAGTAGCTCTCCTCCGAGACTCTTCTGGATGTTGCCACTTCTCACCTTATGTTATATATTAATAAAAAAAAAATTATTGATTGTTCCAGTTGATTTGGAAAATACAAAACTGTACTTACTCTGTGAAGCTTTTTTGTAAACCATTGTATTAAATTGTTATTTGAGACTGATGGGTGTAATTATACTGACCTAAAATGTTGAACAATGCTTTCATTCCTTTTCATTTATTTCCTGTTGGTGTGAAGGGCCCAGTTTTCAGGACTGATAAACTCACAGATTGGATGCCATTTACAGTGGATATAGAAAGCATTGAAACCCCTGTTTTAAATGTTTTGCTATGTTGCATCCTTCAGCTAAAATCAATTAAATGTATTTTTTCCAACATCATCCAAAACACAATACCCCAGACTGACAAATGGAAAATGACATTTTAGATATGTTTGCCTGTTTATTAAATGTATCTGTTTATCAATGCAAAAGGATTAAGGTCCAAGTCTTTAGTGTCCTGGTGCTTCCTGTCTCGCTACATGTTTGTGAGACATGGACGCTATCCAGTGACCTGAGATGAAGACTGGACTCCTTTGGTACTGTGTCTCTTCAGAGAATCCTTGGGCACCGCTAGTTTGACTTTGTGTTGCTCATGGAGTCCCAAATGAGGCACATTACCTGCATTGCGAGGGAGCGTCAGTTACGGCAATACGGCCATGTGGCGTGATTCCCCAAGTGGCTGGACTAGGACATGGAGACACCCACGTAACCCCTGGCTGCAGCAGATAGACGGTTATTTAAAAAGGCTGGGGCTGGATTGTGTGTCTGCCTGGGAAGTTGCCAACCAGGATGCCGAGCTATTTCGTCTTATGGTGGGTGCGGCAACAAGCTGTACCAGTGCATGCTCCCCAACCTAACCTGACCTTATTAAAAATAAAAAACCTCTTACTCGGTACTTAGGTAATGATTACAGCCTGGAATCTTCTTGGGTATTATGCAAAAAACTTACATCTGGATTTGGAAAGTTTCAGCCATTATTCTTCTTAGATCCTCTCAAGCTCTGTCAGGTAGGATGGAGACTCTTGATGGACAGCTATTTTCAGGTCTCTCTAGAGATGTTACAATTGAGTTCAAGCCCAGGCTCTAAGCCACTCCTGTTTTGTCTTTGCTTTGTGTCCACTTGGAAGTGAATCTTTGGCCCACTCAAAGGTCCAGACCTCTCTGGAGCAGGTTTTTATTAAGGATATCTCCATACTTTGGTTTGTTCACCTTTCTCTTAACCCTGTCTAGTCAAACAGTACCTGCCGCTGAAAAACACCCCCACAGCATGCTTCCCCCATCTTCGTGCTTTACCATTTGACTAGTGTTGCGCAGGTGATAAACGGTGCCTGGTTTCCTCCAGATATGATGCTAATGTTTGTTTCATCAAACCAGGGAATCTTGTTTCTCACAGTTTAAGAGTACTTTAGGAGCCCTTTTGGTTTCCATGCAAACATGACAATAATAATTCATCTCAGCCACCAACACATCCTACATAGGGTAAGTAACATTTTTGGTTGGACTATTCCTGTAAGGGGGAAGATTTGACATGCGGAATGCTAAATTGGCTTTCAAAACGGAGCCAAACTTTTATATGAAGTATGTCTCTGCAGTATATATGATGCATGCTACTGTTAATGTTTTGATGTTGATTACATTAAAAGGATGGTTTGAACATCACAGGGTCATAATGCACACATGCTGGATGTGTAATGACACTTCTCTGACAAGAGACACAAACATCCTGCTGCCTCTTCTGACAAACTGTGCTGGAAATAATAAATATAAATGATAACAGGAACACAATAACAGATTTAGCTTTGTGAATGAGGAAAATGAATCGAAAACCGTATTTGAGACTTTTGCAGAAGTAACATCTTTGAGATTCTTTAGCATTGCTCACCCTGTTATACTCCAGCAATCAAAAACCCTGGCAAGAAGATAATCCAGGCAACACGTTGTCACAGAAACTCAAAGCGCCATGCAGAGCAGAAAACGTTCCATCAATACCAATCATTGTGCTATGTATGCAGCGGTAAGTATACACAGCACTGCTACATCAAGTTTTCATGAGGTTTGTGAATGCATAGGATTTCAATTCAAGTAATACTTAAAATCAAATAGTATCTTAGTTATTTATACTTTTTTTTTTTTGTAGTATATATCAGCATTTTAATCCATTTCATACTTAAGGTGTATGAAGAAACATGTTTGATATTATAATTTTATTTTGTGGTACTTTGAAATTGGGTTATCTTATCTCAGTAGCCGAAAAACTGTCTTGTGCTGTCAAGTAAATGTTACTTTTTTTCATTGTCAGTTATTGATTTTTTTTTTTCCTCAGCCAGGATATTAGACTGTTACTCTGCCACTGTATATTATACTGTAAGTTTATACATCTTTATTGCTACATGTATTATAGAGCTAACAATTCCAAGGCACATTACATGTACACACCTGCAGTAAAATGTAATGACAGCTTGCGTAGCACTGCTGCCACACAGTTCTAACAGCCTTGGCTTCAATCTTGAACCTGATCATCCTAAAATTCTCCCCATTTCTGCATGGTTTTTCCTGTTACATTCCAAAAGATGAATGTGTGTTAGGTTCAATTCAATACAATTTAATTCAAGTCAATGCAATTCAATTGATTTGTGTGTAGTGATTTTCACTGAGTGCAGCAGACATGAAACATTGTAACAGGTTCACAAGTAAGAACATTTTAGAACAATCTGGACGAGAGAACAGGCCACTCAGCCTAACAAAGCTTGCCAGTCCTAACCACTTAATTCTTCCAAAATAGCATCAAGTAGAATTTTGAAAGTCACAGAAAGTCCTACTGTCTACCACACTACACACCATGTATCTGTGTAAAGAACAACTTCTTAATGTTTGTGCAAAATTTACCCTTAACAAGTTTCCAGCTGTCTTGGTTGACATGCCTCTGCAACATTGCATGGACATCGGGGCCAGTGCCTCTGGATTGGCAGACCGGGGTGGTGGTCCCCCTCTTTAAGAAGGGGATCTACAGAGGGATCACACTTCTCAGCCTCCCTGGAAAAGTCTATTTGAGGGTCCTGGAGAGGAGGGTCCGTCAGAGTCAAACCTCTGATTCAGGAGGAACAGTGTGGTTTTTGTCCTGTGTGAACTTGGCCCGGACACAGACAGGCGGACATGTTGTCTAAAAATCACCACACGTTTATTCAACACAATATTTACAATAATAGGTCACTAAGACCCCAGTCCATTGGTCACACAGACCTTAATCACGTGCACAAACCCCAAACAGTCACAATCCTGGCCACAATGCCTTGTCTTCGGGCCGCCTCCACAGCTCCTCTTGCCTCGTCCTTCTTCCACCCGACTCTAGCCTCGAATGAATGGAGACGGCCCCTTTTATAGAGGACCCGGATGAGCCCCAGGTGTTCCCGGCAATCTTCTTCTGGCCACACCCCAGCGTGGCGGAAGTGACGGCTGTCCTCCCGGCTGCTCTCCGGGTGCCGTCATAAGTCTTCCCCCCAGCACTTCCTGGTGTGGCGGAAGTGCTGGGGTAACAGGTCCCCAAGGCACTGGGGTGCCTCCTGGCGGTGACCACGGGCCCCTACAGGGAAAGGCTTCCATGCCCTTGACCCGTGGCCCCCAAAGCAACCCGGAAGGCAAACCCCATGTGATCCAGGCAGGGCTCTGACCCTCTTCCGGTCCCTCCTGGCATCCCGGCCGGGTCATGGCCCCTGGCATCCCTGACACCTGGTAAAAGAAAACACATTATTGCGTGTAACTGAAAACCCATTAATACCAAAACATCAACATAAATACAGTAGGAAAGGTATGGCTAGTGTCCACTATTGTACTGATGCAGATTTGGAACATATGAAACAGTCTCCAATGCACAACCTGATGTTTCTGTGCGAATTTTTCTTATAATATTTTTTCTGTTGAGAGGGTAAAATGTCAGTGCCTGATCTGCATGATCAATGCCACCCAGCGTGGTATTGTCAGATACCTCAGCACAAGGCTTTGTGACGTCCTCATTTCCCCTAACCTTAACGTTGCTAGTTTCTGCATTGATTACAGTGCATAGCAGGCTAACATCTTATTTATTCTTTCACTTGATTGCAATCACTTACTCTTTTTGCCGTGCCGAAGCTTCATGTGACCAAATTCACCAGGCACATCATGGTGGTTTGGTCGTACAGTTCCATATGCATCACTTTAACTGTCTGTTTCAATGTTTGATAAACACATTGTCATCACCATCACTTGATTGAACTAATGGTCCAGTATTAGTTTGTTATATAACTGGTTTTACATTTTTTGTTTATATGCCATAGTGTGTTTTGGTAGTAGACTCCGCCCCACTCATGAATATTGATAAGTTACCAAAGAGTGGCAAAACACATTGAGAAATATTCATGCAGCATGTTGCTATCTTATTCACTAGATGGCAGCTAGGGCTTAACACTATAATACAAGCAATACAGTTTAACCCAAAAATCACTTAGGCTTACCTGTATTTACCCAGAATTCTGAGACCGGGGTTAACGTCAGGGCGGTTAAGGATAAAGGTCAGAGGAAACAGTGAAACTTGTTGAATTTAACAAAAAATCCATCCACAAATATTCAAGTACAGTCATGACTTGATTAACATCTTCCCAAAAAATGACTTCAAGTTTTAATGACAGAGATACAAAAATTAAATTGAATAGCATTGAAACACCATCATCAGTGGTTGTATTATGGTATTAGTGTTTTTATGAATATTATTACTGTATTTCAATAATTATTATTAATTTATGTGATGTATATCAGTCAAGTCAGTCATTGTCCAACCCGCTATATCCTAGCACAGGGTCAGGGGTGTTAGATTATGGTAGGTTAGGTCAAGTAAGGGGTATACCTGAAACGTCATTGCATTGGAAATGACACAGAGACACGTCCCTCTATTATACTGTGTCTTGAATGCAGTGATTCAGACACAGCGCTTTATATCCCAAGTCAGCGTGGCAAAAATGACATCAAAAACAGTGTTTTTCTGCTGCATGCTACCAGTGCTCAATAGAGTTTTGCTGCATATATACACAGAATGCAATGATGCAGACACCACACTTTATATCCAACATTAGCAGAGCAAAAATGACACTGAGGCATGCCGCATTAATATATGTCTACTCGCTTAACAACAAATTTAACTTGATATTCTGATCAGAACCATACGCCATCACTAAGAGAGACACGATTGTAACAGCTTTTTACAACAGTAGTGTGCAGAAGGGCACCACAAAATACATGACATATTAGATGTTGAAGCAAATTGCTTATACTATAGCTGCAGAAGTTCACACTGGGTGGTAATGAAGTCAGCAAGAACTGGAGGATGACTCTACAGCATAAGGAGGATCACCAAAATGTAACAGTTGAAGAAAAGCTGTTAGAACATTGGTGAGATACATATGTTAGGAACAGAATTTGGCATAAACAGCAGGAAACCATGGATTTATTTTGACTTCTGTCAGTGGTATAGGCTAGCGGTGTTAGTGTAATGTGGAAGCAAAGTCAAAATTTTAAGTGAACATTCAGCCTCTCAAATACCCAACCGAGGTCTGGAAAATAAATATGTCTAAAATATCAGAAGTAAATGCATGATGCTATCAAGTCAATGTAGACCAGAATCCCTCAGGAAATCCAACAGCTTGTTCAATTCATGCATTGATGTATTCAGGCTGTCCTGGTGGCAAAGTGGCTCCTATCTGGTATAAAATTAGTGGACCTAATAAAGTGGCCTTTGTCACGTTACAGTCAACGTGCTTTCCCTGGCTTATTTGTGTTTGCACTTTTATGGATGTTTTTGTTATATATAAATTATTATTTTTCATAATTTTGTATAATTTCTGTTACATTTTCATACAATGTAACATTTTTCTGCTGTGTCTTTACATTCTCTGAGGTTCCTTGACTTTTGTGGGTGGAACCCAAGAGGCTGGGCAACCCTGACATCACCTCTAACTACATACTGAGACAGAGAAAGAATTTCAATAGTGGACTGAGTTTGTAGAGGAGCTTTTAGCTTAAAATGTATTAGTTTTTCTTGACTTATTGCCCTATTTTCTGGATCTTGAATATTTTATAGTGTATTGGGACCTGCATGCTTTTTGATTGCTTTTTAGGTAAGACCTTTTTGACCTCGTTTTCTCTTTTTGTTAAAAAATGTCTTTATTTATAAAACAAATTGTTGACGATTAGTTCATATGGCAGACTTTAATAGCTTCTCTCTCTCTCCCACTTTTGAGGTGTTTTTATGTAATTTTGGGCTTTATTGCATTTTCAAACCTTACAAGCCAGCTCCCCATTTATAGCCCTGTCTACATTAAAACCTGCACATAGCAGTTGAAGAGCTAGCTGGCTTGGGTGAGCCCCTCCTGGGCTGACCTGTGAAGATCTTGGCCTGCTTTTTTTTTATGAAACTTTAGAGGCCTTACACCCCTTTTCACCATGTCCATGACTCAAAATTACAGCAGCTTTTGTGTATATAATTACTATAAAGATTGCTTCAGTGACTTGCTAGGGGTAACACAGTGTGCCTTTTATAGTTAATCACTAAGCCTACTGAATTAGTTCTACAAATGACATCCCAGATACACAATTATGCCGATTTCTTCAGAGGATGTGGATTGTTAAAAAAATATCTGCCATATGTTATTGATTTTTTTTAATATAAAAATAGTGTCACTTTTAGAATGGTAAGGAGTGGAAGTAAAAGGGAAACAAGTTAGGTATTTTTTGCATTTTGGAGAATGTGAAGATCATGTTGAAGCCATTTAAGTGAAGCCTGGTCTGTTCAAGTTCACTCCTAGAGCTTAATGTTTTTCTGTAATTGTATTTGTAGGCCAGAATAATCGTGTAATCTTTCTATTATAAAAGAAAATCTTGCGATGAGACGTGATCTTCTGAGAGACAGAGAGACACTTTCACTTCCTGCAACACAGTCAAGTCACGTCATACTGACATCCATGGCATGTCACGCCCTACTTACAACCATTTTCAAACAAGATCACGGTCATCTAAAAAGCGAAGAAGAAAGAGCTGGGGGTATTTTTTGTACGTGGATTACTCATTTAGCCAGATGTAATTGTTGACGATTTGGCATGATCCTGGATGTGTTGGTTTTTCAAAACTCTTGATGAATGTGTTGTCATAGCAGCACATCCAAGTCCTCGAACCTACTCGGAGCAGGTTTGTTCTATGTGAACAAGAATTAGCTCACACACTTAATCAGTGTCCGTGCATGGAATTCATTCAGCCATGGCTTCGCCGTTCATGAATGAGCAACCTATTGATATCGGTGTGCAAATTATAAGAAGAGAATTTCATATAGAGATCGACAAGATCCTTTATTGCTCCCGGAGGAAATTCTTTTCAAAAGATATCTCTTTAGCTGGGGGGGAATATTGTACCTCAAAGATTTATTAGCACCTTATATTCGAAGTCAAACTAGGCGAAGTTGGGCTCTCACAACCACACAGATTTGCTTTGAGGTTTATTGCAAGCAGTACTTTTTTTAAATACTGTAGGCGATGCGGAAAATCTATCTAAAAGTGCAGTTTGCCAGGCAATTCATAAAGTCAGTTTGGCTCTGAAATATTTCCTTTGGGTTTTCATAGTGTTTCCTGGACACCTGTGCGTGTGCAGACAATAAAAGAGGCGTTTAATGCCATTGCAGGTAGGTAATACACAGGCAAAAACACCCAGAGTTCCATAAAGAATCTCACAATCAGCCTAACATTCTCATTACCCAGAAATTTCAAATGTGATTGGGGGCACATGGGACTGATCAGAGTGCAGTTTGATCAAACATTTGGAAAATGTACCTCTCCTCCTGATGAATAATCAGACACGGTGTCTTTATCAAATATTTGACCTTTGTCAATATCTCGTTGGTCAGACACAGGTTCTAGGGATATGACATTCCCTGCAACTGACCCAACCAAAAAAAAGAGGGCTATATGGAACATACCTATGGCACACATGGAGGACAAATACATGCAATGACCATCCTTTACCTGAAATGAAGTGACCACTGCATCCTGCCACTGGTTCTGAGGAGGAGCGTCCCCCTGGAATGCCCTCAGAAACAGGGTGATGGGCTTTTTGCTGGAGAGCCACAACTTCTGCAGGGGTTAGGTCTGGACTGTGTGACCTCCACCTGTTTTTTGCTTGTCTGCCTTCTTATTAGCTTTAAAATTAATATTTTTTGTATTATATATGATTCTTTATGTCAACAATTTTTTAAAAAGTTATATACCAAATATTTACCAGTTTGAAGTATATTCTTGTACTTCACTTTAACCTGTTCCCATGTTCTCCTTGTGCTCACGTTTGATCTGGAATTATGACATTTTAAATAATAATTAATCTGACATATAGGAAATGAAACTCTGCATTCAGTAAGTACAATGCACACTACTTACGCGTTTAATTTGTCGGCCACTTTTTGCCAACTGTCTTTTCTGGTTTGGGCTGCTTCTGCAGTGTTACCCCATGTGCATATTAAATCTTGAAATTCTTCATATCCTTTGAGTAAAAGGTCCTGCTCCGCTTGTGTGAAAAAATGCTCCCGTTCTTTCGTCATTTTGTTGCAGCCTATCAAAGACTTGCTGATCATGTTTAATAGACTCAATATATACGGGCTTTTCAATCAGCGCGGGCACACGCAGTCATCTCGGATGATTATATCCTGCTAGACTAATCTACTACACAGCTGCGTTTGAAAAACTGACTTATTCCGGATGAGTTTCACCGGCATTAACTCATCCAAGATGAGCCATCTGATCTCGGATGATTTAAGCGACGTATGGAAAAAAATCCACAGGTCTAAAACAATTGATAAGTTAAAGATGACACTCGACGCAGTCAAGTCACGACACGTCATACTGACATCCATTGGTCTGTTCAAGTTCACTCCTAGAGCTTAACGTTTTTCTGTAATTATATTTGTAAGCCAGAGTAATCATATAATCTTCATTATAATTGAAAGTGGAACAGCTTTCACTCTTTTAAGGCATGCATACGCATTTGACAATTGTAGTGAGGAGCAAAATGAAAAATTCAATCAAAATAATTTATATTATATGGTTTGTGTTTCAAGATGAGCAACATTCCAAAGTGGATCATAATGTTTTCCTACAAGTGGAAACATGATACTGCTAACGGCAGGTTTGTTCCCAGCAAAGACACCAATACACGAGGGACATTCAAAACGTTTATGCACCTTTTTTAACATTATTTATTAAGAATTTCAAAAACAAATTACAGTACATCACTTTTCTACATAGTCATCTTCCTTTGCGATGCAATTTTCCCAGCGTCACACCAACTTTTTAATGTACAATTACTCCTCCCACCTTCTCCGTTTCCACTGAAAATATAAAAGTGCAGAAACTTTTTGAATGTCCCTCATAGTATACTGTTCTGTTACAGCAAGGAAAATTTTAATTCAGGAGCAGGAGATAAAGCAAGGTCCAAAAATACAAGCGGGGCCATCACCAAATAGTCAAAGGGATCTTTCAACAAGCCAGAAATACTAATCAAGACTCTACATTGACAGACAAAAACAGAAAGTTCAAAAGCTGTTAGAAAAAGCAGTAACAAGAATTTATGCAGAAAGTGTGCAAGGAATCCAAACATGGATGGCTAAATGGTACATAAATATGACTCTTTATAGGGTCATCCTGACAACATCATGGCGACATGAAAATGTCAATATGGGGCCGTGTGTTGAAATCACGATGGTGTTACGGATTGATAGTAAAAATGTAGAGCTTCTTCAAGAAATAATATTGAACAAGATAAATGGCAGAATCAAATTTGTTGGCTACAGAATCCTATGAATAGCTGCCAAGATGCCTAAAAAACTTGGTTAAAAATTTTATGAAATGCACCAGTCATAACGTATACAGTATGTACTCCTCCACAAACATTTAATGTGTACCTCTGTACATACATTTAATTTGTAATGTTAATGTTTCATATTCTAATTTTAGATATTGACTAAAACTTTTAACTTTCTGTGCTTCTACTGCCTCTTTCACAAAAATTCATAAAACAATCCTAAACAGATGCACAAAATAAGCTTCAAAAACTCATAATTTCACAGATTCACCTTTCCTAAAGCATCCTACTCTTCTTCTCTTCAAATCAGAAGCACATGCTTTGCAGAAGTCATAGTATTTTAACAAAAAGTGTCACGGTACCAGGAGAATTAACTTTGTGTATGACATATACTGCACCCTGATCATCGAAGGCCTCAAGTACCAATCTTCCAACTTTGAATGGTTAAACTAGTTGTATTTGTGTATTTATTTAATTTTCTACACATGTTTATACAGACAAATAAATATTACTGCAACTAGGTAGAACTTATTCCTGAAGCTGCTGGCACATTACATAAAAATTTAAAATATTTCTAACTACCGCAAGGTTGCCTGGTACTGTACAGTAGGAAAAAAATATGGAGGAACAGGAGGTGGTTCAAGACCCTAACAGGCTTTAACGGTAGCCTGACAAAATAGGAAGGTAGCTGCAGAACTAGAGTTTGCTTCACTCTATGACTGTAACACATTGTGAGTGCCTGCCTACATAACTAGCTTCTAAATGGCCATTCAAACATCACATCATCTGTTCCTCGAGAGAAAGACAAACAGCAGTAAAACTCTCAATCTGTTTTACCATCAGCAGTCACTCGTGAACAAGTAAACAAGAAAAATATGTAAAGCATACACGTTGAGATAACCTCTCTGTCCAGTTAAATTCACAACAATGAATTAAACAGTAATCAAAATCGCACAGTATGTTTGAAGATGACTGTGAAAATTCTCCAGTGCTTTTTTGAATGGAATTTTTTCAAAATGTATATTTTAAACAGAAAACTCTATTTCAGGTTATCCCCACAAAATGGAAATTTCCTGAGCAGCTTCCTTGGAATTGAGTTCTTACATGCAGACAGATACACAGATAGATCATCAGACATGACTACAACAGTAGGTGCCCTCCACATTATGTGAGAATACAACTAAAGATTTACTAGTGTTACTGCATAACTGAGGTATTGATTATTTGCAGTCATTTTGAAAACCTATTTGCAGCTATACATATTGTATTTTTATTGACCCATTATCAGAATATTTTTCAGGATTAATCTGATAATGGTATCTCTAAAGACTGTCGGTTTTCAAACAGAAAAAATGTTTGCCAAAATCTGACAACAGAGGCAGGTTAGTGCAACACAAATTTGTATTTCTTACAGCTTGATTTTGGAAGTACGTTTTGCATACATCGTCATTTATGCTTCTTTACATATGACAAAAGGAGGCACACAGTGCACTTTTAAAAATAAAGAAAAAGAAAATGGAAAGCTCTTTAGGAACAGCTAGTAATTTGACTTTAACCACTGGCACATTATTGCTTTGTGCATGATTTTATGGTGACATTTTAATAAATGTACTTGTAAATGTAATAGGTGACAACCCATTAAAAATTTATGTAATTGGGTTTTATTTTTAACATAAATGAAAATGTGGATGTTTAGGCTAAACCTGACAATGGCCTTTAGAAATGTTAAATCTATGATTTACCATCCAACAAAATGCATGGGTTCAGTAGCATTTTAGCTAGAGGAGTCAAAAAGTCAGACATTTAAAAATCAAATTCAGGAATTGCAAAGCTAATTAATCTTTCAGTACTTCAGAAAATAACTGAAATTTTCATGACAAACAATTCAAAGCAAAACACAGTGATTATTTTTAAAATTTGTATTCTTGCCAATTTTGTCTCATTATAAGTCCTAAATCAGTCCCAGATGGATCACTCATTTGTATCACTAAGTACAGCACATATAAACCCAAATCAGTCTGAACAGGCAGTAATACTGTAGATTGGTTTCTGTCCAGCAAAGGGAATATAGTAGTTAAAATAGTAACTTTGACATTATTGCTTAGGATAACAAGGTGAGTCATTCAAGGACCTCAGCAACTTGGTGTAGAAGTGCAAAAACAGCAGTTTTTGTAAACATTGTACTGGACTGTGATGATGAAGGGGAAGCTAAATCCTCAATTGAGCCTTTTGATTTATTGGGCAGTCTATATTCTCATCTCCATGTATGGTTGCTAGCTGTTACTGGTGACGGACAGAATTATAATCAGAAATGCAAGTTAAATGTATTTAAATGAGGGTCCTGTACAGGTTATCATGCTCTATGACAGAGTGAGGGAGGTGAACTGCTGCATCTTTGGTGTCAGAGGAGCAGGTTCGAGTAGTTTGGGCATGTAGTTTGGGGTAGCCTAGTGTTACCTCCAACTTCAAGTTTTCAAGACATGGAAAACTGAGGAGAAGCCTTAGAGCAGACCTTCGACATCCCTCAACTGACATGGGAGCCACTGATCAAAGGGTTGAGAGACGTGGCTAAAGATAGTGTGTCGTGGTCTTTATAGCTTAAGATTTTTGCCACTACAACACTTTACAGAATAAGCAGAATGAAACTGAAATGATGAGGAAGCATCTATTGGCTGTAGGATAAAGTGGGCCTTGTGTCTTTTTGCTTGGCTTTCAGTGGAACACAAGGCCCTGTCTGCTAAAAGAATACAATTGACTGATATGCAAAAAAAAAAAAAAAGCTACCCTCCCTGAATTGTGTTAACAAATGACTTTAAACTGAATGGATGAACTATTTTGCAGTTCTACTCTTAGCCAACATTTCGTCAGCTTGCCTTCTTAATTTCACCTAAAAACTACAGCTATTTATAAGAGATGAGCTGTCATGTCTGCAGTCCAAAGAGATACCCGGAATCAAATGAAGTGATCCAATGATCTGAAGCCAGGTTATGCACATGTAGAGGTGATGTGCATTGTAGGAGGTAGTGAGAGATGGACCAGCGATCAGGGAGATTGTTGTTTCCAATAAAGCTAGTTATCAAGTGACTAAACTAAATTGTAGATCAAAAATGTTTAGGTCAAAAGACAGAGCAAAGATCAAATAGCCAGAATTAAAAAAAAAAAAAAAATCCCTAATTTAAATAAATTCTCACAGTCACAAAAAATATATTTTGAAATTATCAAAGTCACTGAAAAGATTAAAATATTAGGAGCTACCTTTCCTCATGCGTGCAACCATATCACATGCAGATGGAACGTAAAAACGAGGTCCTGACTATCTGTGGTTATAAAAGATCCCTGGGCATCTTTCCTAAAGTGTAGGGTGTATCCAGATGTCCTGGCTAAATTGCCCACCACAGCCTAGTCCAGTGGTGGCGAACCTATGGCACGCGTGCCAAAGGGGGCACTCAGAGCCCTCTCAGTGGGCACTCGCGCCGTTGCCCGAGCACAGAGTCCGTTACTATAAAGCCAGAGGAATGTGGGGCCTGGCTGCTCCCCTCACCGCTCCCCCTCTTCAGGCGCGCCGGAGGACTTTTCTCACATCACCCGCCCCTCTGCCCAGCAGCCCAATGGGAGCGCTTCCTTCCTCTCCTGTCTGGGGTAAGGTGGGCGGCACACATGCTGCTTGAGGGTGCGGCACGGACTGCAGCCTTTTGAGTCTGTGATTCCCGTGGTAGGGTTAGAGGGGATGTGGTATAGCGGGTCCACAGCTCAAAATTGAAAAGGCCAGTTTTAACAGATAATTGCCGCACTCGCGGCTTAAAGGGGGTTATGGTAGAGTGGCCGGAGCAGTTTCCGCTTTGTGATGCGGGCAGTCCTCGCTTAAGCGCACAGGTGAGGAGTCGTCCGCATCTGTAATTATTGCCGGGAGTTCCTAATCGCCACACCTGATCCACGACCCGTAACATATAATGGAAGCTTTGGGGGCGGAGCTTAATAGGGAAGACCTGCGTGAAACACTTGAGAGGATCGAAGGGATGACAAAGGACAGCACAGTTAGTTATGAAAATGAAATCCTTAAAGTGTGGAATTCTCGGCCAAATAATCTTAAGTCAATGAAGGCACTTGAGATTGCTTTCCTTACTTTGTTTGGAACATCTTATGCTTGTGCGCAGCTGTTTTCAGCTTTGAATTAAATCAAATCTGACACCAGAAACAGACTAACAGATGACCTGAGTGCTGCATGTGTTGCTCTCAAACTTACAAAGTATGAGCCAAGGTTAGACAAATTATCAGCATGCATACAACAGCAAAAAGCACATTAATTGTTCAAAAGCATACCGAATGCAAACTTTTACCTTTCAACAAAAAGTTGTTTGTATCATTGAAAGCTCTGTTATTATGTTTTTCTTTTAAGACAAAAGATGTTAATGTATGAGTTGCTTTTCTAAACTAAAAGCTCAGTAGATAGATAGACAGACAGAGCATCAGTATTGGCAGTCCAGTCCAATTTATCATCCAGCTGCACTCCCAGGTATTTATAGGTCTGTACCCTCTGCACACACTCACCTCTGATGATCACGGGGTCCATGAGGGGCCTGGGCCTCCTAAAATCCACCACCGGCTCCTTGGTTATGCTGGTGTTCAGTTTTAGGTGGTATTCAGGTTAAATTGCCATGTTGGCACTTTGCGATAAATAAGTGGGTTTTGGATTGCAGTTTGGGCACTTGGTTTCTAAATGGTTCTCCATCACTGGCCTAGTCATTCTGGCACCCTAATCATCCCCTGTGTCAAACTGGTTAACTGTCTCTCACGCCTTTACCACCTAACAGCTAATTTGTTGTAAGCATAGTGACACAATGATGGCTGCCGTCACATCATCCATATGGATCCTACATATTGGTGGTGGTTGAAGTGGCTTCCCATTCACTATGTAAAGTGCTTTGAGTAATAAGAAAAGCACTATATAAATGTAAAGAGTTATTATTATTTTATTACAAAATTTGCTTCCTTCCATCTGTAATTGATGGTTTTACTGGTAAATACAGATCTCAGCAAGAGATCAAAGCAATTTACCCAAAAACCTTTTGATGAATGTGTACAGTGCCCAAAAGTGTAATCTTCTGCACTTTACTATCTGATGGATGGCCCAGGATCATTCTTAGTCTTTGGTCATTCTTAGTCTTTTTTTTCATTTTCCTTTAAAATTATGTTTGATATAACAGGAATGGCTATATCGATTAACAGGCAGGTTTTCACTTTCTTGCCATGCAGCACTATATCAGGATGATTAGCTAGGATGGTTCTATCAGTAACCATTGGAACATCCCACATGATGGTGATATCATTAATGTTCATGACCTTTTCTGGTTGATGTTCATAGTATTTCTCTGGTGCTTGTACCCCCAGATGCTTGCACATAGTCCAGTGAACATAACTGGCTTCTTTATTGTGTCTGTAATTGTACTCAGATTGTGCAAGTGTAGTGCAGCCTGCAACAATATCACTTATATGATCTTCTGCCTTGCTGCATAGTCTGCATTTACTGTCTACTGGCTGCTTTAAGATATTGTTCTGGTGGTATCTGCTGTTGAATGCTTGGTCCTGAGCGGTTATGATTGGAATTTCTGTCTCTCCCTTAAGACCAAAACTGTGACGCCATTTCATAGATGACTGCTTATTAACAATTGGTCTTTCCAAGTCTCAAAAGAAGTGTCCATGCAATGGTTTGCTCTTCAGTTGTTCTAACTTGACTTATTATTATTATTAGTAGTAGTAGTAGTAGTAGTATTAATATCATCATCATCATCATCATGTCTTGATTTTCTCTGGAGCCAAGAAATTAATTCATTCTCATTGTAGCTCTTTAAACTGGACACATTGGAATCTCTCTGAACACCCTGGGACTAATCACTACTTCTAAGGTCCCCACTTCCAAACTTAAGCTCTGTACTGTTAATAGAATCCAGTAAGGCTGACTTCAGGAAAATAAACTCAGCTTTTAACAACTTATGGAAGAGTCATACCTTTTCTTATGAGGTTGCATGGAACACAATAAAGAGTGTAACACCCGAAAGTGAGCTGAGAAGGACAACATCACAGCCAATACAAGAACAAAGGGGCACATAGCAAAGACATTTATTGCACTTCAATGCAAATAATGTTCTTCATTTCAAGCCGTGATATATAGCATTGAAGATCATCATTAAAAGCTTGGTATCACAAAACTGCCTTATCCTTCCTAAAAATTCTAGTTAGACACTCGTCCTCAAGTCACTACAGCACTGTCTTTACTGTATGCTTCAGGACATTGTCGTACTGAAAAGCGAACTGTCACGCCAATCCTAGGTTGCGTACACCCCGAAGCAGGTTTTCTTCAAGGACCTCTTGTGTTTGGCTTCATTCATACTTCCCTCGAATCTTCTCAGTCTCTCTGTGCCTGCCATTGAGAAGCAACCCATAGCATGATGCTGCTGCCACCATCAGGCTTCACCGTAGAGATGGTATCGGCAGGTGATGAGCAGTGCTTGGTCATTCGCCAGACATTGTGCTTGGAGTTCCTGAAGAGTTCAATTTTTTTCTTATCAGATCAGGGAATTTTCTTCTTTGTGATCCCACAGTTTTCTAAACTTTTACACAAGAGTGGCTTCAATTTAGCCATTCGACTATAAATGCCCGATTGATGACTAGCATGTTACTGTATGACAGGTTCTCTCATTTTGGCATAGGGCTTCTGAAGCTCTGCTCGAGTGAGCATTGGGTTCTTGGTCTCCTACCTGACCAAGGCTCTTCTTGCAAGGTTCCTCAGTTTAGCCAGACAGTCAGCTTTAGATAGACTCCTGATTGTTCCAAACTTACTCCATTTCTGAATTATTGAGGCCACTGTGCTCTTAGGGACCCTCAAAGCTTTAGAAATGGTTTCATAAATATGCTCTGATACAGTATATGCCTCAACTCAGTTTGATCATGGCAGTCTACAGAGAGTTCCTTGGATTTCATGGCTTAGTTTTTGTCCTGGCATGCAGTATAAATTGTGGGACCTTACGTACACAGGTACAAGTGTCTTTTCAAAGCAATCTCCAAACAGTTTTCAAGAGGTGGGGACCGTAATCAAGTTCTAGTCACATCTCAAGGATGCACCTGATAACAATTTGGAGTGCCAAAGCAAAGAGTCTGGATATGTGTATGAATGAAAGATTTAAGTTGATTTTTAATTAATTAAAAAACCTTTCAGAAAACATTATTTTCAGTTTGTCATTATGTGTCATTGAGTGTAGATTAATGGGAAAAAATGTCAAATTAATCTACTGTAGGCAGTTTACCCCCACGTGGATGGGCTGCCACACAGATGAGCAAACAGCAGCTGAAAGTTAGCTGGAAGCTGCACACATGAATGAGATTTTGCAGCTGCTTGTTCATTGTGTTCAGCAGGTACACACATAGGCAGCAAGGAAACCATGAAGACAAAATTGCTTTCCTGAACAGACATAAAACATAAAGCCACTTGAAAGCCCCAGCCCCTAAGCTGCTTACCAGGTCTTTATCTCCGCTAGGTAAATGTCTCACCCCAGAGAAGCTGGATCAGTTTCCCTCTGCAAGGGCAGATTATCCCCAGGGAACGAGAACACTACATACCTACTTCTGCTGGGTAGGAGGGAAGAATACCAGTAATTTCAGATGGATGGGAAAAATATGACTGTCACTTGGCACATGATAGCCTGTCAGACAGGAACCACTAGCAAACAAGAAGCAAAACAGGAGGATCCCATCGATGAGTTGTTTTCATATGGAATTCGGGACAAAAGAAATGTAAAAGATTGTTACTTTAAGAAAAATATTTAATTTTTCTCTTCGTTTATTAATTTATTTGTATTTTGAAGTACAAGTGTGCTGTGCATTTAGCCTAATTCATAATAGTGACAAATGGGAGGTCTTATGTGAGCAAGCATGTACGTGTGCAGTGTGCAGACACAATGGGATGACAGTTTGTATCAATGAAGCATGCTGATAATGTAATCACCCAACAAAGCCATGGATGGTAAAAGACAGAAATGTAAAAGATCCAAACATCAGCAACTGGTTATTGACATTCTCTACAGCAAACAGCCCCCGTGTCCATTACTATTTGAAGACTGGATGTAGAAGTGGTGCACAAGTACTTGGGGGTCCACATTAATGACAGATTGGACTGGTCTCAGAACACAGAAGAAGTATAGAAGAAAGGGCAGAGCAGGCTCTTTTACTGTATGTTAGGAAACTGCATTCCTTTAATGTAGAAAGTGACAACCTTCACATCTGTTGTAACTCTTGATGGCCAGTGCGATTTTCTATGCTTTGGTGTGCTGGGCTGGTAACATCACTTCAAGAGTGGCCCACCAAATCAACAAGTTAATTAAAAGGACAGGTTCTATTATGGGATGCACTCTGGACCCCTTGGGGATTGTAGCAAAGAAGAGAATGAAAACAAAACTGAGTGCTATTATGAACAATGCTGCACATCCTCTGTCTGACACACCAACACTGAGAACTTTCAGTACACTAATCATTCAACTGAAGTGTGTCAAGAAATGCTACTGGGTATCCTTCATACCAAAAGCAATACACTGGGAATGGAACAGCCAAATCAGAAGTTTTCTGTTTTCTTTTTAGTCATTCTGGTGTTTATATATTTATTTATTACACATCTGTAAAAAGCCAAATTTCCCCTGGGCATAAATTGAATATCTATCTATCTATCTATCTATCTATCTATCTATCTATCTATCTATCTATCTATCTATCTATCTATCTATCTATCTATCTATCTATCGTGGCAGGTGGCTGGGTGTCATACCCAGCACAGGGTGCCTGGAAGGACAGCGGTTTTCTGTTTTCTTTTTACTATACCCCCAAATTTCCTCACCACGTGCCTTAGAGAGCAGACACCCTGGTTATTATGGGGGCCTTGGGAACTGAGCTTGGAAGCTCAAGCTCAATTGGGGCCCATTGCCACTTCCAGGGGGCGGCCGGAGGATCCTAGAGCCCTAGAAACCAGCACTTCCACCACACCAGGAACTACTGGCGGAAGTTCATCGGAGGCACCTGAATCACATCCAGGTGGGGATTAAAGGGGACCGCCCTCCTACGATCAGAGAGCAGGAGTCAGGTGGAAGAAGGCGTGATATACTGAGGAGGAAAGGTGGCCTAAGGAGGACCATTGAAAGGCCCAGGAATAGAAGGGTTCTTGATGCTGGAGCACTGTGTGTGTGCGGGACTGGTGTTTAAGGACCTTGTCAAGAATAAACTTGTGTTTTTTAGAACTGCTGGTGTCCATCTGGTTGTGTCCAGGCAGCCTTCCACACTATCTATCTATCTATCTATCTATCTATCTATCTATCTATCTATCTATCTATCTATCTATCTATCTATCTATCTATCTATCTATCTATCTATCTATCTATCTATCTATCTATCTATCCAAAAGTGTTACTTAAATAGCTTACTAAAAAGCTACAGTTTCCGTTGTTGGTTATGGAGAATTTAGAACCAATTGTAGTTTCAGATGAATAAAATTTATGTTAATGTCTCAAGCTAAGATTGTTGCAATGAACCATGAAAATCATTGCGTTGCTTTGCTCATAAAACTCAGTATCAGTGAATATTGACAAAGCAGATAATGCAGCTTCTTTTAGTGAACATAAACACTGAGTAAATGTCAGTTCTCTGTTTGAGTAATTGTTTACACAGCAATGGTTAGGGAGCTCCTTTCCTGAGTTATTTTTATTTTCGCTTGCATTTTTTACTATTTAAATTACAAAGATCATTTAACTTACCTGGTAGGACTTCAGGCAGCAGACTTGCTGTTCACACTGGTCTCTGGTGTGGCAGTGTGTTCCCGGCTTTTCCCACATGACTCTGCTGGCATATAAATAACTTGTATTCAAAATCTGTTTGACCATCAGCAGTGGCTCTTTGAACAAGTAAAAGAGAAAAATATACAAATATACATAAATTAATCTGTAATCAAGGTTGCATGGAATGTTTTAAGATAAATGTAAACATTCATCCGTGCTTTCATTTGGGAGTTTTTCAAATATAACTGTATACAGCACACTCTATTCAAGGTATCTCAACTAAAATGGAACTTTCCTGATACACGTCTTTATAGCCGAGTTGCATCATGCAGACAGACAGACAGAGCAGACAAACCAACAGAGGGCACAAATTCTTACCTAAAAGGCTATATGCACACAATCTTCTGGATTCCATGTCAGCCAGCAGTTTCACTTCCAGCGCTGATATCAAAATGGACTAGTTGTGGCATTTTTATCTGATCACTTCAACTCGACTATACAACTCGACACCTTATCGCTTCTCGCAGACTTATGGTAAACAATTTAAGTCGTATTATTCAAAAATGTGCCAAATGTCAGGAGCTAACAAGGAGAAGGGCTTCAATCTATATGGTTCAAGCAACAGCCACAATTACAAAAGTAATTTCTTGATGTATTAAAAACTTGCACCTACTATGAACTTACAGCAGAAAAATATATGACTAAAGGCTTCTTTAAAAAAAAAAAATTCAATAATTAGTCAATAAACTTTATTCAGGGACAGGTGCATTTGTATGTAAGCTTAATACAGGTAGTCCGCAGGTTACGGACATCTGACCTACAACTTACAAACAAGGCCACAGGTGCGATACATGCGCCTCAGTAACTGCCGCTCTCTCATCTTTGGCCTGGGGATGCTGCAAGCGGTGGCTGGAGGGGGGCAATTTTGCTGTGCGCACAGTGTAGTTTCCCTCGGGTGGCTCCCAGCGGCAAGTGGTGACCCGTGGTCCATAGTCACCGGGTCTACAGCTATCACTCGTGTGCAGGACGATGGTTCGTTGCCCGCCCACTACGCTGCCGCAGCTACTGCTCCTGACTGGACGAAGGCTGAATGGAGCGGAGGGGGGCATTTCACTGCCCGCCCAGCACACACAGCTGGTAATGCTGCAAGCACTGACCTGGTTTTGGCTGAACGGGGCGGCGGGGGTAGCATTGTAGTGTGCCTCGGATGGATGCCTGTTAAATTGGGGTTGGCCGATTCACTACCTGTCTTTGGCCGCACCGTTTTCGTTCTCGGTGGGCAGATGCTGCAGGCAGCATACTGTAGTGGAGGTGACTATGTGGTGGATGAGTGATGAACACCCCATCACCGCCCCAAGTCATTATCAATAGCAAGCCTGCTTGTAATGTTACGCACATAGCAGGAAGTTGTCTCTCGTCAGTACACCAGACGTGTTGACGACGGGTGCCTTCCTGCTGTGATAGCGTGTACAGTGCTGTTCAGAAGAGCTCATCTTAACCTTTTGTCTTCATCCTTCAAGAATGTCTCTGGAACACAAACCTGATGCAAGTTCTGGTGATACAGTAAAGAAGAGAAAAACCATCACCATTGAAAATAAAGTAGAAATAATAAAAAGGTCAGAGAGAGGGGAAACTAAATCATTCATTGGCAGAGCACTTACAGAGTTACAGTCGGTCAACAATAGCATTTATTAAAATAATGTACCTGTTCCCACTTACATACAAATTCAACTTAAGTACAAACCTACAGTCCCTATCTCGTACGCAACCCGGGGACTGCGTGTACATGATAACTTGAGTATGCTGGACATCTTACTTTGTAAAAAAGCAATGTCTCTGTCTGAGCCAGAAAAATGGTGAATGCCAAACCATTGCTTTGTTGTAAGGGTCTCAATTTCTTTCCTCAGTGGGGGGATCTTCTCTCTGAGAGATGTGTTTTCATCAACAACCGGATCAGGATGCAAAGTGTAGTTGTGGTCCTTGAGGATTTCATCATCATCCGTCAGTTGCTTTCAACTCTCCCAAACCCCCGGTCTTGAAAGTGGAATGGAGAAATTGTTCCACTCAAACAATTCAGGATCCATTCTCTTCTTCAACAGTCACTGCCCTGTCTTAGACTCTGGCTTGCAAAAATCCTATTTTTTTAAATGCCAGCTACAAACTCAGATAGGCGTCACAGTGGCGCAGTGGTAGCGCTGCTGCCTCGCAGTTAGGAGACCCAGGTTCGCTTCCCGGGTCCTCCCTGCGTGGAGTTTGCATGTTCTCCTCGTGTCTGCGTGGGTTTCCTCCGGGCGCTCCGGTTTCCTCCCACAATCCAAAGACATGCAGGTTAGGTGGATTGGCGATTCTAAATTGGCCCTAGTGTGTGGGTGTGTTTGTGTGTGTCCTGCGGTGGGTTGGCACCTGCCCAGGATTGGTTCCTGCCTTGTGCCCTGTGTTGACTGGGATTGGCTCCAGCAGACCCCGTGACCCTGTATTCGATTCAGCGGGTTAGAAAATGGATGGATGGATGAAACTCAGATATGGGGACTAATCATAAAGCTCTCTTTCTTCAGATAGCGACGATCCATTTAGATCGAGTTTCCACATCAGAGGGAAATGACTGAAAACTAAGCACCTTGTTGTACTTCCTGGAAGCTCGACATAAAGGTAAATAACAGTGTTCAACCATAAAGCTATCTGTATGCTGAATCTTAAACTTATTTGTCTCTGACATCCTAACCACTAAAAAAAATCACAACTGCAGTATGAACAATGAAAGTGACTGAGCTGGCTGAGATTTCACCGGAAGTACGTCAGATCTACTGTGTGCATATGGCCTATTACTTATAAGGGCCGATTTCAATTCTGCCAATCTGTCATAGTGGCCTTGCTGTTCTTGGCACATTACTCATTATTGTATTCTGTGACTGTACTGTGTATGGTTGTGTTTTCTGGCAATACAACTGAATGTTCATAAATTAGTTACATATAATATCATTAGGGAAAAAGCAAAAGATGATCAGACAAAATAACACAGCACAAGCAGCCTAATGAAATGGTGGTCAACAGGGAGAAGAAGACCAAGTTGACTTTCGCAATGCTGGAGTGGAGACATAAAAGATAGATAGATAGATAGATAGATCGATAGATAGATAGATAGATAGATAGATAGATAGATAGATCTTTATTTGTCCCCAGGACTTTTTATGATCCAACAAAATAATTTACAGTAAATCAGAAATGAACTAGTCACATCATTTGATTAACAACATATGACAAAGTATAAAACCTAATACAGCTGGAAAAGACTACTGACTTTATTGCAGGCAACAACAACATTTACTGTATTTCTATAGCACACTTTCATACAAATGATGGAGCTCAAAGTGCTTTACATGATGAAGAAAGAGAAAAAAGATAAAATAAATAAGAATTAAAGTTAGGAACCACTAATTAACATAGAATAAAAGTAAGGTCCGATGGGCAGGGAGGACACAAAAAACAAACAAAACAAAAAAAAAAAAA
Organism: Polypterus senegalus; assembly: GCF_016835505.1. Lineage (NCBI taxonomy): Eukaryota > Metazoa > Chordata > Cladistia > Polypteriformes > Polypteridae > Polypterus > Polypterus senegalus. The sequence continues at coordinate 29,215,504 of NC_053155.1, read as the reverse complement.
AACTGCAGACGGTTGGAGAAAAAAATAAATAAAATCTGCAGGGGTTCCTAGGCCACGAGACCATGCAGCCCCCTCTAGGCATTCTACCTAACATAAATGACCTTGATCAATGGTATTCAGGGTTCTCATGGAAGAATTTGATGATGACGGTCATGTGGACTTCTGGCCTTTAATCCATCAATTTAGGGACATCACGGTGCTTTGATTAGGTGGTTTGGGTGCAGAAAACCGGAAAAAAAACAGAAGAGAAAGTAGGGGTTAGTACAGATTGCGGAGCCACCATGAGTAATAATGATAATTAATGAAATATACAGAGCATCAGGATTAAACTAAGATGAAGCTATGAGAAAGCCATGTTAAAATAATGTGTTTTCAGTGGTGTTTTAAAGTGCTTCACTGTATTAGCCTGGCGAATTTCTATCGATAAGCTATTCCATGAGTTGTTCCAGATTTTAGGCGCATAACAGCAGAAGGCCGCCTCACCACTTCTTGTAAGTTTTTAGCTCTTGGAATTCTAAGCAGACACTCATTTGAAGAACTAAGGTTATGATTTGGAGTGTAAGGTGTAAGACATTCTGAAATATAAGATGTAGCAAGATTATTTAAGCCTTTGTAAACCATAAGTAGTTTTAATTTTAAAATCAATTTTTAACCATAAGTAGTTTTAATTTTAAAATCAATTCTAAATGACACAGGTAACCAGTGTAGTGACTTCAAAACTGGGGTGATGTGCTCGGATTTTCATTTCCTAGTTAAGATTCTAGCAGCTGCATTCTGCACTTGTTGCAATCGATTGATGTCTTTTTTTGGTGTTCCTGAGAGTAGTGTGTTACAGTAATCTAGCCAACAACTACATCAGGCAGTTGACAGTTCAGACGCTTTTAATTCAGGTGTCAGATATTTGCAACACAAACTTAAAGTGTCCAAAAACAAGAATTAGCAGATGTGCAGTTCAGCAATATACAGTAGCTTAGCTTACAACTGTCAATTTAGAAATGAGTCGAAACTTTGAAAAACACTGGTCTACCTGCAAATACACAAGTGCAGGATGAAATGAGCTAGAGTTGGGGTCTCCAGCTCCTGGAGTGCTGCTGTGGCTGTGAGTTTTCATTTTAACCCCTTTTTGAATTAGTAACCAGATTTTTCTGCTAATTAACTTCTTCTGTCTTCATTTGAATTGACTTGTACGATTCATTCCTCTAAATTGCTTATTTTTCCTGAAACTGAAATGAGAGGGAGAAGTGAGGCAATAGATGACCAGCTAAGTCAGGGCCTCAGACTCAAACCAATTTCACTACAACCAGTTTCTTAATTAGAAGGTGATTCTTGCTGTTAATTAAACCTGTTGTTTATTTCCATATCCTTGTTGGTGCTCTCATTTTACCACCGCAGACATCTCCAGAACTGTTGATTTTCTTTTTTTGAATTACACTGTCAAAATATTTTGTGGGCCTGAGCTGATCAACATTACTGAGACCATCACCTTTCTTTACTTTCAGATTTTTTCATGTTGGTCATCTGTTGGCTTGTTTTGTACTTCTTTAATGTTTGGCTGCTAATTAAGGAAAAAAGAAACAATTAAGTTGTTTGAGTTTTAAATGAGAAAGTTAATTAAAATGAAGGAAAAATAAGTTAATTAGCAGCAGAAACTGGCCACTAGTTAAGAAAAGGGTTAGAATAAAAACTTTCAGGGTGGTGGCACAGTGGGTAGCGCTGCTGCCTTGCAGTTAGGAGACCCAGGTTCGCTTCCTGGGACCTCCCTGCGTGGAGTTTGCATGTTCTCCCCATGTCTGTGTTTATTTCCTCCGGGTACTCCGGTTTCCTCCCACAGTCCAAAGACATGCAGGTTAGGTGCATTGGCGATTCTAAATGCTTGGTGTGTGGGTGTGTGTGCGCACCCTGTGGTGGGCTGGCGCCCTGTCTGGGGTTTGTTTCCTGTCTTGCGACCCGTGTAGGCTGGGATTGGCTCCAGCAGACCCCTGTGACCCTGTAGTTAGGATATAGCGGGTTGGATAATGGATGGATGGATGAAAACCTTCAGCCACTACAGGGCCAGAATTGAGGACCCCCAGGCTAGAGGAATCCAGTTTATAGGAATGTTTTCTTTTGAAAATAATGAGGCAGTTTCAGGCAAGAGGAAGGCCTAAGAGAAGGTTTATGGATGTGGTGAGAGAGGACATGCAGGTGGTGGGTGTAACAGAACAAGATGCAGAAGACAGAAAGGTATGGAAGAAGTTGATCCGCTGTGGCGACCCCTAATGGGAGCAGCTGAAAGAAGAAGAAGTTGAATTAGACCAAGAGCTGACAGTTAACCTGCTGCCAGTGAAAGCTCTGAATTATCATACCTGTGAATCCTGTTTACAATATTAAAATAATAACACCCATGTGAACGTACACTATATAGCCTTATCAGCTTGGCACCACGTTTTTCATATTTAAGCACTGACAACATGCTTTCTGCTACCCACTAAACCTCCCCATTCCTGTTGTTATAGTTTATTGCCCAAAAGCATTAACAAAAATAACTTTGGAGGCATCTCATTTGCCAAATGTGAATGTAATGCAGCCCTAACACTTTGAAATAACACAAGTTGGCAAGGGGACAGTTTCTGGTATTGCAAAGCTACTTGAAATTCCACAACGAGACACAGGGTTAATGGAATTCTTAAAATATGCAAATTAAAAGCTGACCCTTTCACGGTCCTGCCTTATGAAGTGATTGAGTAATCCTATGCAGAGTAATGGGCCTATCGTTCTAACAGAGGCACTCAAAAATTTAGTAGAAAAATGTTATATCATGCTGTGACCAAAAAAAAAATGAATTAACTATACATTAGTGTAGCCTGTCAAGAAAAAATGTAGAAAAAAAATAGTAATATCTTTGTGAAATGTGTAATATCTTTGGAATTTTTCTTTGCAGTTTAATTTATAAAAGAGATACAGTAATTCAAATGCCTGATTTCATGTAAGATGTCCCACCACTCGCTCATTATCTGCACACGCATTGCCCAATTTGAGCCCTTGGGGGTAGTCTGGCAGCACTTGGTGCACAGCAGGAAAAGCACGGGATGGGGTGCCAGTCAATTTGCATTGAAAATATGATTTAATTATATACAGGTACAGTAATTATTGTTAGAAATAAGTAGAAATTGCTATTTAAATGAAATAGATATTTTAAAGCTTGGTAGACTAAGCGGTCTCTTCTTACTCTCAGATGTCTTATGTTCAGATCTTTTTATGTTCAATATTTTAACTACAGGGTGGACAAAATAACAGAAACACCACATGAAAAAGGAATTTGACTTTGAAGTAGCTAAATCAGAATTACAAATGCGGCTGCAAAGGTGAGTCGTTTTAGGGTGATTGCCACATAGCTGTATGTGTCTGCTATGAAAGGGGGCTGACAATTAGCAGTTGGATATTTGAATTTTTAAAGCAATGTGAGGCAATTAACAGGTTTATAAAAAGCCAAATAGGTGGTGTAGATGCATTATCATCAAAAACCTGAAAATGTTTGCATGAGTAAAGAGGAATAGTCTCAATTAGGTTAGCAAATATGTTAAAGGACCACTCTGAATTGTATGGGAGTGTGGTGTGTGTTTCTCAGTATGCATTCATATTATTTTTCTTTAGTGGAGTCTAAGCTGGGATGGTTCAGTGCCGCAGTGGTAGTGTCGTCGCCTTGCAGTAAGGAGATTGAGGTTCATAGTAGGGGTCCCTCCTATGTGAAGTTTGCATGTTCCCTCGTGTCCGTGTGTTGTTTTTTTTTTTCTCCAAGTGCTTTACATTTCCAAAGACATGCAGGTTAGGTGAATTGGCAAAATCAAATTGGCCTTAGGATGCCCCTGGTATGGATATTACGGCAGTTAGAAAATGACATGACAACTTTGAACTGGTGTAAGGGACTGTAGTGTGTGTTTCTCAGTATCTTGCTCTTCTTCATCTTTCGGCTGCTCCCGTTAGGAGTTGCCACAGCAGATCATCTTCTTCAGTATCTTTCTGTCCTCTCCACCTTGCTCTGTCACACCGCACACCTGCATGTCCTCTCTCACCACATCCATAAACCTTCTCTTAGGCCTTATTTTTTTCCTCTTCCCTGGCAGCTCTATCCTTAGCATCCTTCTTCCAATATACCCAGCATCTCTTCTTTGCACATGCCCAAACCAATGCAATTCACCTCTGTGATTTTGTCTCCAAACCGTCCAACTTGAGCTGACCCTCTAATGTACTCGTTCCTAATCCTATCCATCCTCGTCACACGCCCAATGTAAATCTTAGCATCTTTAACTCTGCCACCTCCAGCTCTGTCTCCTGCTTTCTGGTCAGTATCACCATCTCCAACTCATATAACATAGCTTGTCTCACTACCGTCCTGTAGACCTTCCCTTTCACTCTTGCTGATACCCATCTGTCATAAATTACACCTAACACTCTTCTCCACCCATTCCATTCTGCCTGCACTCTCTTCTTCACCTCTCTTCCACAATCCCCATTACTCTGTACTGTTGATCCCAAGTATTTAAACTCATCCACATTTGCCAACTCTACTCCCTGCATCCTCACCATTCCACTGACCTCCCTCTCATTTACACACATGTATTCTGTCTTGCTCGTATTGACCTTCATTCCTCTCCTCTCATATCTCCACCTCTCCAGGGTCTCCTCAACCTGCTCCCTACTATCGCTACAGATCAAAATGTCATCAGCAAGCATCATAGTTCACGGGAACTCCTGTCTAATCACATCTGTCAACCTGTCCATCACCACTGCAAATAAGAAAGGGCTCAGAGCCGATCCCCGATCTAATGCCACCTCCACACTGAACGCATCCATCACTTCTACAACAGATCTCACCACTGTTACACTTCCCATGTCTTGATGGAATCTAAGCTAGGGTGGTATAATGGTGCAGTGGCAGTGTCTCACAATAAGGAGACCAGGGTTCATGGCTGGGGTCCTCCCTAAATGGTGTTTGCATGTTCCTCCTATGTTTGTGTGGTTTTCCTCCTGGTGCTTTACAAGTCCGTAGACATAGGAAGAATTCAGGTTAGGTGACCTGATGATGCAGAATTGAGCCATGTGTGTGTTTGGTTATGTGTGTTCACTCTGCGATGGACTGTTGCCCTCTAAAGAGCTTTTTTTCCTGCTTGTACCCTATGCTACCTGGGACTTCAGCAAATCCAAACCCCGGGTCTGGATTAAGTGAGTTAGAAAATGACATGACAGCTCTGAATTGTCCTGGTGTAAGAGAGTGTGGTGTTTGTTTCTCATTGCGCATTGGTATATTTTTTTCTCTTAATGGAGTCTAAGCTGGGCTGGTATTGTAGCGCAGTGGTAGTGCTGCTATTTCGCAGAAAGAATGCCAGGGTTCATGATGGGAGTCCTCCCTACATGGAGTCTGCATGTTCCCACTGTGTTTGTGTGGGTTTTCTCTGAGTGCTTCTTCAGTCCAGAGACATAGAGGTTATGTGAACTGGTGATGCAAAATTTATCTGTGTGTGCGTTCACCCTGCGATTGACAGGTGCCCTGTTCATGGATTGTCCTTGCTTTGGACCCAATGATTGCTGGGATAGGATACAGCTTCCCCACAACCCTGGTCAGGATTTACCAGGCTTATACAATGGAAGGATGGATGAAATGTAAGGTTCATTTCTGGTTACGTTTTTTCTGCCTAGGCATCATTTCAGTCTCTATCTATCTATCTATCTATCTATCTATCTATCTATCTATCTATCTATCTATCTATCTATCTATCTATCTATCTATCTATCTGTTATATAGTGCCTTTCAAACACTCTATCTATCTATCTATCTATCTATCTATCTATCTATCTATCTATCTATCTATCTATATCCTAACACAGGGTCATGGGGGTCTGCTGGAGGCACTCCCAGCCAACACAGGGTGCAAGGCAGGAAACAAACCCCAGGCAGGGTGCCAGCCCACCGCAGATCTATCTATCTATCTTTTTTATTTTATTTTTTTCACTGTTTCCCCACATTACATCACAAAGTGATGTAATTCTGAAATTTTGGATATATTTTCCCCTGGCCAAAAAATCCCAAACATGAAAGCTTAAGTTTGGAGGGATTCTTTTTTCCTGGAACTGTTTTTCTCTCCTTATCAATTAAAATGGAATTTGTAGAAACGCCCATCTGTCAATTTCTGGGAAATTTAGTGTAATTAATAAACTTTTATACACAGGATCTATAAAAAGTAATCACCCCTTTGATTGTTTTCACATATTATTGTTATACAAGATCGAATCATTGTAGATTTCATTTGACTGGAGACTGAATAAGAGAAAAAGAGTCTATAATGTCAAAATAAAAACAGATCTCTGGTCGAAATGAATTACAAATATAAAACACACAATAATTGACCTGATAAGTATTTAGTAGGTGCACCTTTGTCATCCATGTCAGCCTCGAGTCTGTGTGCTCACGTCTCTCTTTCTCTATTCACTTTACACATCTACACACTGCCAGTTTTCCACATTCTTCTTTGTAAAACTGCTCACTCTAACAAGCTGGTGATTGTGAGTGAGAAGCCTTTTTCAAGTCCAGTTACAAATTCACAATTGGATTCAAATCTGGACTCGGCTAATCCAGGATTTAACGTTCTTTTGAAGCCATTCTTCTGAAGCTTTGATTTTCTGCTGAAGGTTGTTGTTGATCTGGAAAACATTTTCTCATAGGGTACAGTTTTTTTTTTGCAGACCGCATCAGGTTTCCCTCTTGGATTTCACCGGATTTTGCTGCATTTATTTTACCCTCGCATATCTTCCCAGGCCTGCTGATGAGAAGCCTTCCCATAGTGTGATGCCGCCATCACAATGCTTAACAGTGGGCAGCATTCAAACATGGTGTTTAGTCTGATGGCCAAAGAGCTCAATTTTGGCCTAATAAGACCACTGAACATTTCTCCAGATGGCTTCACATTACCCAGATTAGCCTTCTGGCAAATTCTAGCCGAGATGACATTTATTTTTTCATTGCCTCGCTGCAGCAAAGCTCCCAGGCATCAGCTTTAGTCTGTACAGTCGGTCCAATCATTTGTGATGTAGCTTGTAACTCAGAGGTCTCTCTTCCTCTTCTTGCATGATCACTCAGATTTTGTGGACAGCCTGACCTAAACAGATTTACACTCTTTCTGTTTCTTAATGATTGTTTTAACTAGATGTTCAGTGACTTGAGTATTTTCTTGTTTCATCCCAACTTGCTCTTTTCAGTCCATCTTTCATGAGCTGTCATCATTGCGCAGGTTAGGCCACCGCACTGACTCACTGCTCGTTGACCCTTCCGCATTAGGATCATTTAGACTTCAGTTAATTGAAACCTCCGATAGTTGATCTCCATTTAACTAATCCTGTGAATTCTGAAACCATTGGGCTGCACCCGTGATGAATAAGGGTTATCATATTACGAGATCAATTATGTTGTGTTTTATACTTCTAATTCATTTAGACCACTTTGAAGAGATCTGTTTTCACTTTGACATTAAAGAGCCTTTTTCTGGTTAACAATGTCAGAAGAGCTAAATTAAATCCACCATAATTCAATCTTGTATAACAATAAAATATTAAAACTGCCAAAGGGTGAATGCTTTTTATAGGCAGTGAAAACTGGCATGCAAGTTGAATTACATTAAATTTATTTCAGCTCCAGGATCACAGGGAGCCACGGCGTATCACAACAGCATTGGACAAAACATGCAAACCAAGCCTGCACAGGACATAACCTCCCAAGCTCACATAGATTGGGTCAATTTGCAGTTTTCCAGCAACTATAAAAACTCTTTTGGGTCAAGAAGAATGTGAAAATTCCACATTAACAGTAATCAGGCTGGGAACTGAGTGCAAGTCTTTGGAGCTATGAAGCAGTAGTGCTGACCACTGTGCCACCATGTACAGTACATCTCTTTATTGAAGAACATCGTATAAAGTTTAGTTCCTTCATTTCTAGATGCCAAATCCATAAATAAGTATGGAGTGTTACACTAAAAAAAACAACCTTGATAGTTCATTGAAAAGTACAATACAATACATCCATCCATTATCCAACCCGCTATATCCTAACTACAGGGTCATGGGGGTCTGCTGGAACCAATCCCAGCTAACACAGGGTGCAAGGCAGGAAACAAACCCCGGACAGGGCGCCAGCCCACTGCATGGCACACACACACACCAAGCACAATTTAGAATCGCCAGTGCACCTAACCTGCATGTCTTTGGGAGGAAATCAACGCAGACACAGGGAGAACATGCAAACTCCACACAGGGAGGTCCCAGGAAGTGAACCGGGGTCTCCTAACTGCGAGGCAGCAGCGCTACCCACTGCGCCATAGTGCCACATTACAATACAATGCAATTTATTTTTGTACAGCTCAAAATCACACAAGAAGTGTTGCAATGAGCTGTAACAGGCCCTTCCTCTTGACAGCCCACCAGCCTTGACATTCTAAGAAGACAAGGAAAAACTCCCAAAAAAAACCCCAATAGGGAAAAAAATGGAAGAAATCTTGGGATTGGCAGTTCAAAGAGAGACCTCTTTCCAGGTAGGCTGGGCACACAGTGGGTGTTAAAGTGGAACCGATGTTTCTTTTACACGATTATTGCTGCCCGCTGCTGGATCCTCTGTCTTTGTGCAGACTTGCTGTGTCTAGGATTCTTTTTTTTCCAAGGTATCTACTTTTACTCTAAAATTCCTAACATAAATGTGTTAGGGTTAAATGGGAATTCTGTATAACTCGATTGTTGTGTTTTGTGCACACTGAAGCTGTAGAGCAGAGCAATAACAACTGCGCCCGCAAGCTAATCTTGGTAATATTACTTCAACTTCATTCACAATATCGAAAAAGTATTAACACAACAAAATATTTCTTTACAGAGAGAAAATATAAAGCAAGCAGGATGTGCCTGACCACAATTTGGAGTGCCATAACATAGGGTCTGAATTTTTATATGAATGAGAGATTTCAGTTTTTGATTTTAAATAAATCAGCAAACCTTTCAGTTAATATGTTTTAATTTTGTCATTATGAATTACTGAGTACATATTGCAGATAAAAAAGCAAATTTATTCATTTAAAATTGAATCTCCAACACAATAAAGTGTGCAGAAAGTGAAGGGGTCGGAATACTTTCTGAATCCTCTTTATCATCCTTAATGAATTTTAAATTATCATAACGGAACTACAGTAGATGTATTTATTCATTTCTTGGGATTGGGTGTAATGGACTGTCATTGGTTACTTAAATTACAGGCAAATACATTTCAATATAAATATAATAATGATCTTTTCGTTTTTTCAGTTCACTTTTCACCTTGAACCGATTTTTTTACGAAATTTTATATGAGCATTGCTGTTTGTCCAGCTTAAATATTGGCCATATCACGTATCATACAGAAGGGATATAATGGGGGAGTACAACCCAAAAACCAGTGCCAACACAGGGACTACAATTCCCATCTGGCAGCAGAAGTTGCGGGAGAACACCTTTATAAGGGAGTACAAAATTTTGTACCGGCCAAAGTGGGATCTCATCAAAAATCTCAGGTGCAGAACTAATTTTGATAACAATTTCATTACGGCTTTAGTCTAACAGTACATATTTTTGTCTCATCAAGGGTCGCATTTAGCCAGGCTGAGTTTCAAAAGCATTTCCCCCCCTTTTTTATTTTCATTTAGATCCTTTTCTGAGAAAACCATACATATGAAAGACTTGTACAGTGTTGCCAAACCCTTAACTAGCAATGTTCCTCTCTGTTACCCCCACCCAAAAAATCTTTTAAAGCACTATACATAGACAAGGAGTAGCCACTTCAGTCCTCACCAATGTGCAGCATCCATCTGGATGATGTTTCAGTAGCCATTTTGCACAAGGATGATCTCCACACATTAGTTATTAGGTGGTGAAAAGGTAGGAGAGATAACCAATTAGAGACAGGGGATGATTGGGTGGACAGAATGACCAGGCCATGATTTAGCCAGAACATTGGGATATACCCTACTTTTTACAAAAGATGCTCAGAGATCTTTTATGACCACAGAAAGTCAGGACCTCGATTTTTACATCTCATTTGAAGAAGGGCACCATTTTTGCAGCATAGTGTGTCTGTCACTGTGCTGTGGAATTGGGATCCACATTCAGACCACAGGTGAAGGATCCCCTGCTGGCTTCACCAACAGTTTTTCCAACAGAAATTAAAGCTTTTCCTAAATGGTTGTGCTTTTGAGTTTAAAGAAACTTGCGGCTACAAATAACAGGCAGGTCCTTTACTTATATAGCACATTACCTTTACCGTTTTTTGTAAAGGAGTGGAACCGTCCTGAGTTTCAGAGCAGATTATGTTTTCCCCAAATAAAATAACATAACATTCTCACACCTTCAGAGCTCATTCCATCTGCATCATTCTTACAGCAGAACTAGCCCTAAATGAAGCGTATGTTCATTACAAGGTACAAGTGAAAAGCATCAAAACACAAATATAGGAACCATTCAAAAATGCTACTAAATAAATGTTGTCACACACGTGTGCTTAGGAGGCAGCCAACAAGCCCAGAGGTGAGCCATATAATACCAGACAGGAGGTTGATTTGGGGTACTGATGTCTCTGTCTCTACAGAACAAAAGAAGAAAAGCAATAATAACACCCACTCACCAACAACACTTCCGGTATCTGAAAATGGCTCCATATAGACCACTCCTTCTGTGATGACATCACTTCCGGCACATTGGGAAGATGTCACTTCCAGTCCATTCTTGATGACGTCACTGCTGGCTCATTGTGATGATGTCACTTCTGGTCCCTGGCTGATGACGTCAATTCCGGTCCCTCGATGAAGATGTCACTTCCGGCTCTGCAAGATGACATCACTTCCGATCTCCATTAACATAACTTCCGGGTTTTTCATCATTTCCTGCCAACTCATTTCCTGTAGCCATTTTGTATTTAAATGATCATTCCACTGCTGTATACTGTCAACTGTTTTGTTTTTTTCAACACAACTTGACCCAATTTCTTAGATATTATACGGGGAAATTCCCCAACTCTTATTTGCAGTTTTAAATTTATTATTTGTTATAACAATGTGTTAACAGCCATATTATACAAAAAGCTCAGTGTGAGCTTCTTACCTACTGGTGTCACAATCCAGTAGTCATGAGCAGTGCAGGCCGTATTCGGGGTTACCTCCAGTGAAGTGTGACATTCAGAATAAGAATCTGATAGAATTAGTCCAAAATAAATGCAGTTAAGATTTTTGTAAAAAGAACACTAAATTATTTAGGAAATTCCAATATACTGGATTATTTAGGAGTTGAGAGTAGGAAGGGGGATAATTTGGATGCACTAACTGATCTGAGTGAATGACAGATTACTAAAGTGCTAAATACTTTAATCTGTTATGACATTGTCTTATATTGCCGTTCACATATGTATTACATTTGAAAAATAAAGAACAAATTAATTATTCAGTCCTTTCAGAGGACCACCATTGCAGTTTTTTCTAACCAGTTTACCCTCATACCTCCTTGACTGATAAGTAAAGAAAAACCAAAAAGCTGAAAGTGCTAATGCCAGTTAAAAGCAATATCTTTTATAAATGTGGTAAATGCATTATAGAACTTGCACAGGATTAATGATTGAGCACTTCTCAGTGGTCTAGAGGTACTGTTCATTTTTTATTTACTCTGTATGCTCGGAATCAGATTTTTTATATTCATGGAAAAGTTCATAAAGGTATGAATCATCCTCCAGGTTGTGCTATTATCATAGCAAATGGTTCCATTATACTAGTTTTTTCCCAATTTGTTGAATTTAATAGCATACATTGTGTCAAACTTATAAGGTCATACACTTTAGAATTCAAATAATTTCATAGGCACACTGGAATAGTTCCAATACAGAAACCTTCCCTTTCCTAGAATATTCACTTCTTGCTAAGAATTATTGTACGGGATGCAGCAGTGATAAGAGTCTCCACGTGTCTCTTTTGGTGGTCATTTTTCAGGAGACTATTGAGCTAGCCATGTCTGTCAGCTCCCCGTGGTTCAATTTTATTGAAATGTGGCACACTTATTCTTCAAGGAAATTTGTCTAGACAATTCCATTTTTATTGAGATATCCTGAACAGATCGTGCTAAAACTTCAAAATCTCTTATTGAAAGGCATCGACAGATTGGCAAGCTTTTCTGTCTTAAAACAAACAAACATTCTATGAAACTTCAGCTGTAAATTAGTACACTGTTTCGGTTTTACCTTGAGAAGAGTTACACCAACTTGTCTATTTTCATCTTTTGTACTTTTGATACATTCTTCTGACGGCAAACAGGTCCTAAACACAATTTAATGTAAAGCCAGCAGACTGCATGTGTGGGGTCGGAGATTGCATTCACTGCTGGCTGCTTGCACACGTGTGGGATGGTGATCCTCTTATTAGCATACGCAGTGAAAACTGCTGCATGCATTTCTTCTTGCCAATACTTTATTTAGTAACAGGAAGGTTAAATGATTTTCCTAACCATAAATATATACAATGCAAGCAAGGAAAACAAAATGTTACCAAGATATGAATGAAGTACCCTACAGCATGTAAACCACTATGCACAGAACATATAAACATTTAGTCAGTACCATTTACCTTACACTAAACCAAACTCACAGATTATAATGATTCAGTATTTCACTGATTAAATTGATGTCAATGTTCCTCTGCAACTGAATAAAGTTATCTTTAATTTTACCTTTTAGGTCACATCATACCTTATCTCATCTCACCTAACCCATTCATTCTTCTTTGTGAGGGTTGTGGTGGCAGCAGGCCAAAAATGTCAACCCAATCTGCCCCACCCACCACCACCCACAGATTCCATCACTTCCACAGATATATAATCCCTTCAGTGTGTCCTTGTATAACACAGGGTGTCCACCTAGAAGGACGTGCCCAGAGCAGCTCTAGGGGAAGCAAAATGCCCAGACCACCTCAACTGGCTCCTCTTTACTCTGAAGCTCTCCTGAATTGCTGAGCTACTCACCGTATCACAAAGTGTCAGCCCAGCAGCCTTGTGAAGAAAACATATTTCTGCCACTTATGCTTGTGATCTCATTCTACATATTCATGTATTTACCTACAGTTTATGAGCCACCCTGGCTGTAACATAACAATCTAATGTTGTGGACTCGGATAGATAGATAGATAGATAGATAGATAGATAGATAGATAGATAGATAGATAGATAGATAGATAGATAGATAGATAGATAGATAGATAGATAGATAGATAGATAGAGTGAACAAGTGAGTAAGCAAACTAATGGACAAGCTTTATTTGTCCCAAGGGGAAAATGTGGTATTTTATAGAAGCCAATAAATCTGTAAATAAATAAATGCATAAATATGGTGATCAACAAACTCACAAAAGAATTACTAAAAAGAAAGAAAATGTTTAACTTGGTTAAAGGTAAAAAGAACAGCCACTGTCACCATGAGACACAATAAATGTGTATTGCCGTATTTATGAAGGAGCCCCACACTTTGACACACTGGTGATTAATTCATTGTTTAAAATTCCACAGTACTAGTGTGTCACAGCTGGGATGTGTAGCATTGCTCAACATGGCCATCAGTTTAGTGTTCATTCTCTCCTCCACTACGACCTCCAGGTCGAGACAGCATCTCATAACTGAGCTTTCCCTTTAATTAGCTTGTTGATTTGGTGGGCCTACCATGAAGTGATGTTACTTGCTCAGCACTCTGCAGCATAGCAAATCGCACCATCACAGGATTGTAGGAGATGTGAAGGATGTCACTACCCACATTAAAGTTTTGTTATCTTCTAAGGAAGAAGAGTCTGTTCTGCCCTTCATAACATACTGTAGTTCCTCTTGTTTACAAGACCAGTTGAGCTTGTCATTAATGTGGAGCCCCAAGTACTTGTAACAGTGCACCATCTCCACTCCATGAATAGCGACTGGGCTCAGGGGCACTTTGGTGCAGTGAAAGTCAGAAGCAGTTCTTTGGTCTGGCTGATGTTAAGTTGCAGGCAGATGTCAAAGTTTTCCAACTGACTCTTATACTCTGTCTCAACCCTCTTATTAATACATCCCATTAGTGAAGAACCATTTCTGAATTTCCACTTGGTTCTCGTTCTCCTAGTGTTGACCTTAGGTAATTTCTTTTGCCACTATCATCTCCTGGTTCCATTTCTGTCTCCAAATGGCTGCTGCCTGCTGCAGTCAGTACAAGAAGAGCCCTTCACTCACCTTCCCATTCCTCGGCTTATCCAGTCTAAGTTTTAGGCTGGATTTTGTCTCTGCCAGTTGAATCCCAACTCACCTCCCCTTTCTAAGTACACTGTCCCATTGATATGGATCTGGCCTAAAACTTCACTCCAGGGACATTAGGATGTTAGGAGCACCCTTTTGCTCCCTTTTACTTCCTCTATACATCACAGCTATCCCTAGACCCTTGAGCTGCTTTAACTAATAAATGGCTAGAGCCCCCATGTTGACTATCCAGGGACTAATATATCTACAGCAAGAAACTATTCCTGCAAACTTCCTGACTAGAAAATTCTTTTCACTTTCTTCAAGTCCCCGCCATGATCTGTCCCTCACTTCACTGCTCATGGAGTAATTACTACCACTTTCTGATACCTATTTATCCACATCCACCCGTGGTGGTATCCTCCTTGAAAAACAGACCCTGCCGTGCCTGTCATGTTACAGCCCTATATCACTTCTGCCCCAGCAAGCACTTACCATCCAGGCAGACATAATTTTGGAAAGAAAAATCAAATACCTGCTTATTTTTCTTTCATTTCTGTATCCAGCTGGTTCTCTATTTTTTTTTCTTTCAAAAACCAGAGGCACATTGCTGTTAGGATGCCATCTTCTACTGAATGTCATCTTTCCGCTAGGATTAGGATAAAACCTGATGAAATTTTATTTGAAATTTCAAATCCAAACTGATACAGGAGCTGTCACTCATTGCCTCCAGCCAGTAAGATGTTGCTTAATGAGGATACTTCTCTAATACAGAAATATATTTCCTTCATAATATTTATATGGGATACATATATATATATATATATATATATATATATATATATATATATATATATATATATATATATATATATACAGTATATACTGTATATACAGTCATTGGCCTGTTTATTAGGTACACCTGTACAACTGCTTGTTAACACAAATATTTAATCAGCCAATCATATGGCAGCAACTCAATGCATTACGACATGTACACATTATCAAGAAGACCTGCTGAAGTTCAAACCGAGTATCAGAATGGAGAAGGAAGGTGATTTAAGTGACTTCAAATGTGGCCTGGTTGTTGGTGTCAGACAAGCTGGTCTAAGTATTTAAGAAACTTGCTGAACTACTGGAATTTCCATGCATAACCAACTCTAGGATTTACAGAGAATGGTCAGAAAACGTAAAAATATCCAGTGAGCGGCAGTTCTCTGGGTGAAACACCTTATTGATGCCAGAGTTCAAAGGAGAATGGCCAGACTGGTTCAAGCTGATAGAAACAGAGGTATGCAGAAGAGCATCTTTGAATGCTCAGGGCATAGAACCTTGAAGCAGGTGGGCTACAGCAACCAAGTGCCACTCCTGTCAGCTAACAAAAGACACCTGAAGACACAATTCACACAGCTTATTAATACTGGACAATAGAAGATTATAAAAACATTGCCTGGTCTGATTAGTCTTGATTTCTGCTGTGACATTCAGATGGTAGGGTTAGAATTTGGCATCAACAACGTGAAAGCATGGATCCATCCTGCCTTGTATCAATGGTTCAGGCTGGTGGTGGTAGTGTAATGGTGTGGCGGATATTTTTTTGGAACACTTTGGGCCAAATTTTTGCTGATCATGTTCATCCTTTGCATGTACCCATCTTCTGATGGCTCTTTCCAGCAGGATAACACGCCATGTCACAAAGATCAGATCATCTCAGATTGAACATGTCAATGAATTCACTGCACTCAAATGGCCTCCACAGTCACCTGATCTCAATACAATGCGCACCTTTGGGATTTGATGGAATGGGGGATTCACACAATGGATGTGCAGCCGACAAATCTGCAGCAACTGTGTGATGTTATCATGTCAATATGGACCAAAATCCCTGAGTAATGTTTCCAGCACATTGTTGAATCTGTTCCATGAAGAATTACAGCAGGTCTGAAGGCAAAGTGGCTCTTGAGCGTATATAAATATATATACTGTATGTTTTGTTAGTGACAGCAATAAGATCTCATGTTTTAGTGTTCTAGGAGTGGAACATTTCTTATGATGGTTGCTTTTTAATTTAATAGAATAAATGACATTATGGATACTCGGAGCACTCCCTAGACTTAGCTTGTGCAGTATATACATAGAAAGGATGGGCACTGCATTCAAAGGGCACTTTCACCCAATCATTTTAAGTTTACATTTATTTGCTTAGCAGTTTTATCTAAGGCAACTTACAAAAGACATCAACATAATAGGGTAAACATCATTCTGGGGACTGTTGGGGAACAAGTTTGACAAAACAAGGGTACAAAATTGAGTTCCATATGTGCAAATTTCAAGACAAGATATAAGCAAGTTACAATTCCAAGATTTACAAAACCTAGCAGCCATCACTTAGGCAGAAATTCAACAAATAGACACTTCTCAAACACATTGAGGGAGTTGGAGTTTTGAATGGCAGTGGGCTGCTTGTTTCATCAGCCAGTAGTTGAACACGAAAAACGAGTCTGGACCAAGATTAGATGCCACGCACCATTCATCAGCAGATCAATTGGTCAAGAAGGAGCACAGGACGTCACAAGTGTCTCCATATATACAGTACAGTATATAGGTACAGACCTTCTAACTGCTTTGCAGGCAAGTGTCAAGAATCACACTCATAAAGGGTCTGGTTACCAAGGCAGTTTCCAGGCTTTTCATATGTTCAAAGGGGCAACATGATCCCACTTCTCCTGATCAGGGACCATGTGCTACCACTAACAACAAAATAACAGAGAAAACTCATATTACCAGCCCTTCTTGACCTCGCATTTCAAACCATGAATGGCGTCAATGTGATGCCATCCATTCAGTTTTTTTTTGTCTGTTTGCCAGCCCCTGCCCACCAGCTGTCTTAATAAAGTGTCAGACTGACTGACTTTCTTCTACGACTCTTTTCCAGGACACGACACTTTACAGGGTCTACCGTCCTTGGGCAGCCCCTGCCTTTCCACAGAAGTGTAATTGAATGTTCTTTTCTTGTCTTTGTGGGTAACCTTTGGGGGTTTACCCTCCCCTATGATATGTGGGTCTACTTTCACAACATCACTTACACTAATTGAAGTAGACACTTTGATCCATGGACTGTGGGCAGTTCTCGACAGGTTCCTGTTACCCATACCCCTAGCTTGTTGCCGCTTTTTCTTCTGATTATGTCTGCTATGAAATATACTTCTGACTCAATCTTTTCATATATGAACCTAATAAAAACACCCCCCCCCTACAGGTAGTCACTTTCATCATCATCTGTGGATGTCACAATTTTTGATTCTTTTATACATTATTCTTGGGCTCTACAGTATGTATCTTCATGCTGTTTTTGCTCTTTGTACAAATAGGGATTTTGTACACTCACTGAGGGACCATGTAGAAAAAGTGTTGTCATTTCTACATGGTGTGACTGAAATGTAGATACTGTAAATACCCTTAAATGAAAGTCTGCAATGTGCACTTTTATCACATCTGAATTGTTTGATTTGTAATTTCCAACTGTGGAACAAAGGGGTAAGTCAAGGAAAAATGTGTCTTTGTACCAAACATTATGGAGGGCACCGTATATCTTCAATAACCAACGCAGTTGATTAGGTCAAGTATAAAATACTTTGTCTTTACACTATGTCACGCATGGGTGCCTACGGATTACCTTCCAGGCTCAGACAAAGCATGCAATACCTTGTCAGGGCAAGAATAAGGGTAAGAATACTGCTTATTTTTTTTCTCCTCTGTAACTCAGAGAAGACACTGAGGATGTCAGAAAGATGCCATGTCAGTCTGAAGAAATGTAGTCCCATATGACAGAACCAGCCAACCCAGTCCTACTGGAGAGATCCGATATCTTTGAGAAGCCACAGATGCTACGAAGGTAGCTGTTATTGTGTATTATCATGTATGTTATTTCTGTTGCACCACTGCACAACTCATCTTTGTTCTTTTTTTTTAACTTTGGTAGTACCAGCAGTAGTGTAGTCCAGGGTATACGCAGGTATACCCACTTCTTATTAGGTCGTCACAGCGTATACCCACTTCTAAATCCCCCTGTTACGGGTATATAGGCTGCAGTGTAATACACGGGTATACGGTGCTTTTCAGTCGCACACTGTCACAGTCTCCATCTTGACTTTCATTAGCATCAAAGCTGCTAACTGTCAACAAATTCAGGTTGGTTGCATTTTAAAACGCAGATACTTCATCCTGACTTTCACATCAGTGCTTATTTTTGAGTATAGACAGTGTCGGAGATGGCTGGGGTGCAACCCGGCCCAGGAAGACTGGAAGAGGGCTTACATCCACCTCAGACAACGAGGGGGCGACGACCCTGGTTCCTTTGGGGGCCACGGATACAGAGCTTTGAAGCTGTACCCTGTAGGGGCCCGTGGTCACCGCCTGTGCTTCAGCACACCCGGAAGTGCTGGGGGGAAGAGGATCGGGACACCCGGAGTGCTTCAAGGTACACAGCCGGTGCTTCTGCCACACAGGGGCTTGTCGGCGGAAGGTTACTGGAGGACACTTGGAGCACATCCAGGTGGCTATAAAAGGGGCCGCCTCCCTCCATATGATGGCTGAAGTCGGGTGAGGAGATGGACAGAGCTTGGTGGAGGAGGCAAGGAGGCGGCCTGAAGAAGGAAAGAGGCACTGTGTTGAGGCCAGGACTGTTTGGGGTTGTTGTGCACTTATAAATATGGACTTTGTAAATAAACGTGTGTGGAATGAAAAAATACTTGTCCCTGTGACATGTAGCAGTTACAGCTTGTCCCTGTGACATGTAGCAGTTACAAAATGTGTATGTGACATTTCTATGTATACCCTTGTGTGAGGTACAGAGTGTACTGGGTGAGCAGGTCAAAGGAATCTGCCAGCAACAAGTCTGTTACTATAGTTCCTGTTTGTCTCAGAATCTGCCCTTTAACCAGTTTTTTATTATAGTTCCTGTTTTTAAAGCTCCAAATAAGGTTACTTCTTCTTTTTTATTTTTTCAGCAGTAAAGAAATATGTACCGCCGCCTCTATTTTTGGTAACAATGATATCATTTTGCTCGACTCTGTAAGCTATAAAAAAGCAAAGAATTTCCTATACGAGAGCTTCTCTAGTCTAGGTGCAATAAAGTGTGTTTTACTGATTAATTTTATCTGGTGTGAGACTCCTACTCTGTTCGGCAATAATTCAAGAGAGAAAACATCGTCCACAGTTTTTTGGCGCCCAACGTGGGGCAGGAGACGATCGGCTGACTCCTTGATCGGTACCCGCCTTACGGATCTGTCTTCTTTGAAGCAGACTGCCTGTGAGCTCCGGCAGCAGTGAAAAGCAGTTCCGGCAAAAGTTAGGACTGCCCTGTCCTAGGACGGCTTCTGAGTGAGAAGTCCCCGGTCTCCTCCTGATTCCGAGTGGAGTACTCTGCATTGCGCACCAGATTAAATACCTAGACTAGGTAAGTACCGTCGGGGGTTTCCTTGGTGGTGGGTATGATAAGAGTGATAAGTAACTGACAGTTTTTTAAACTGACACTAGCGGCCCAGGATATTAATTATCTACTCGAGGTTTTTTAATTAACTGTTGGGAAAGGATGTAGGAGTCCGAACTGGGATATTAGTGGGATAGGCATTGGGACGGTTAAAAGGTGCGTGGCACACCTAAGGTAAAGAGCCCATTGCCCGTCAAAGGTCAGTCACGGACAAAGACGGTTAACAGTTAGGTAATTTAAGAGAAAAGGAAATTGAGTAGGAAAGCAACAGTGTACACTGAATATAGTTTCAGGGGAAGAAACTAGGACAATAAAAGAAAATGGGTTCCGCTAGTAGTAAAAAAGTTAAGCAGGGGTCTGATGGGTCTAAGTTTATACTGGAAGGACTGTTTTCGGAGGATCAACAGACGTCGCGGAAAAATGGGTCACCTAGGAAACTAATTGAGAAAAAGACAGGCTTAGATTTTAAAAAGGCATGTAAGAAGTGGAATAAACAGAGCGGTGGGCGTTGGCCAGTAAACGGCACCGGTGATACGAGTGAGATTCAGGAAATAAGGAAAATATTGTGTAGAAATACCCAAGGTTGTTGCAAGGGAGGTCCGTATCGCATGGATATGTTTGAGAGATGGGAATTGGTTATAAAAGATCGAAATTTAGAGGCGATCACTAGACAGAATGAGGTTCTGAGAGCCAATGAAAGTAAGGTCAAAAAAGAGAAGGATGACTTGCTTTTAGCTTTACAAACAGCCCAACCACCTGACAACCATTCTAAAAAGAAAAAGAAACGTCTATACCCTATATTATATGGTTCTGGGACTCATGTTCCCGAACCCCCACCCTATGACTTTCCGGGAGGGTCCGAAGAGGAGGAGGAGGTAGAGGAGGACCCACCAGAACAAAAACCCGAGCTCCCTATCGTACACCGAGGAGGAGTTACAACACGAAGAAGGGCCCAAATAGAAGCACCTTTCAATCCCCTACACGTTAAATCCTCTGTTTCAGTTTCCCCCACTGCCCCTGACCCCGATTTCCTTCCCTCTACTGCTTTCCCATTAATACAGATTCCTAATCCCCGGCATAATCCCAATCAACCTACTGGTGACCAGAATCCCTTGACAATTTCCATTTCCCATATTTGGGACTTAAGTGAGCTAAAAGAGGTGGTCAGCTCCTTAGTTGACCCTAAAAAGGAAGTTAATCATGGCACTGATAGTAATGGACAGCCGTGGACTTGGCGTGAGATTTTACATCGAGGAGATGGTCAGTATGGAGAGGCAGATTTTCAAACTCAGTGGAGTCTATTGAAAGCGAACTTAGAGGAAAAGTATAAAAAGGGCACTGACTGGGCTTTGATTTCTGCTGCAAAACAGAAAAAAGATGAGACTGTGGAGGAATGGGGACTTAGGATTCGAGATTTGATGGCTACCCATTCGGGCATAGAGCGGGCTGAGGACCAACGTCGTGCAGCCATGCCTCCTTTTGTCTCCGGTCTCCGTTCAGACATCCAATCTAAAGTCCGTATCTCATGCATTGGCTGGGAATCGGCTACCTTTGAAGAGGTTAAGCGACATGCTGAACATGCTGAAAGGCAGACATTGCACAAGCAAGAACAGACCCAAGCTAAGTTGGTGTCTGTGCAACTCAATTACTACACTGATGGACGGGGAGGCGTCACCGGTCCACGCGGTGCCCGGGGAGGCTTCCGAGGGAGAGGACGCGGCCGGGGTCGAGGTGGTTTTACCTCTTTCCAAGATCCTTCTCAACAACAACAACAGCTCCTTACTCCTTACTATTGCTATAATTGTGCTCAGCCTGGCCATTATAAAAGAGACTGTCCAAATCGTCAGAATAAGCCTCTTTTGACTACCCCCAGAGATGAATTTACACCCGGTTTCCCCGGAAACCAAGGCTGGCCCTAGGAATTTTTAAGGACCTCTAACCACTCCATGTTTCCTCTCTTGACTGCGGATCCTGAGGATGATCCTCTTTTATCTCTGCATGTTAATGGACAAGAGACTATTTTTCTAGTTGACACTGGCGCTACGCGCTCTACTCTTTCTCTGGCTAAGGTCCCTGCCTCGAACGACACAATTACTGTTTTGACAGCCTCTGGACAACCCCATTGCCTTAAAGTCTCACTCCCACTTCCAGTCCAAAGTTCCCCTTCTGGTCCATCCATATTACACCGTTTCCTCCTTAATTCCCTTTGCCCAGTTAACCTCTTGGGACGTGACCTCATGACTAAACTTTCCCTATCGATTACTATGACCCCCAAAGGCTTTAACTGCTCCACCCCTATGATTCTTTTTCAATCATCTCACCCAACACCTTCCTTTGCAGCTTGGACTCTTTCCATTTCCCCACACACCATTTTGTTAAAGGCCCTTAGTACATTCCCTTCCTGTTTGTTCCCCCATCTTCAAGTCCCTGACACCCTTCACTGTACCGCTCAATACTTCCCCGCTGACGTTGATGCCCCTTGGTTGGAATCTTTTCTTTCTTCGGCTCCTACACCAGAAAATGTACTTGTTCCTTGTCTATTCCTGTCCTCCACCAAAGCTGCTGCATCTGTTCATCTCACCCTTTCTCAGCAGATTTACTATTTGGGTGGCTCTGTCCCTCATATTTCTCTTGCCAAATCGCATGACACGCAGTTGGGTGCAAATTGGACCTTGGGTTCAACACTGTCTTGACCGGACAGATTGGCAATATGTTGCCCCTGGTGTCTTCGACACCTCTGACCATTTAATTACAAAGGTTGTTCTCCAAACTAATTTTTTAGTCAATCGTAGTCTTTGCACACCTTCCCCGTCATGTTCTGTATTTCCCTTACAGGTTTCTCTCCCTTCATTTCCTTGGCTCGCAGATATCCCTTCCTGCCTATGGTCTCAGGATAAAAACGATTTTGGCAGAATAGCCCATTGTGAACCTCTGGTGATCTACCCAAAATCCTCCTTCCGTCCACATCGAGCTCAATATCCTCTGTCTCCTGAGGCAGAGGCCGGCATTTCTGCCGTTCATTCTGATTTAGTGAAACGAGGAGCTATAATTCCAATTACATACTCTCCGGTAAATTCTCCTATTTTGCCGGTAAGAAAAGCTGATGGTTCCTGGCGGTTTGTTCAGGACCTTCGCCAAGTCAATGCTGCTATTTTCCCAAGGGCCCCTATTGTTCCTAACCCTTCCACTATTCTCTCCGCGATTCCACCTTCCGCCCGATATTTTTCTGTAATTGACTTGGCGAACACTTTCTTCTCTGTCCCTGTTCACCCAGACTCTCAGTTCTGGTTTGCTTTTACGTTTCAAAACCGCCGTTGGACTTAGACTGTTATGCCTCAGGGCTACACTGAGTCTCCTTGTGTGCATGGACAAGCTCTTGCTCAAAATCTTGAGGGTTTCTGGCCAGACCGTGGTTCCACATTAATTCAATATGTTGATGATATCATGCTCTGCAGTGATTCGCAGGAATCATGCGAAAAGGACACAAAGAAATTACTTATTTTCTTGGCTGAAAATGGCCATAAAGTGTCCAAAGCTAAATTACAATTGGTGCAAACAACTGTCAAATATTTAGGTCATGACATTACCAATGGCACAAGAGCTCTCTCCACTAGTCGCATAACAACCATTCAGAATCTTCCTAGACCGGTCACTAAACAACAGGTTATGTCTGTCCTAGGCATTCTTGGATATTGTCGACAATGGATCTTTAATTTTTCAGCACGTGCTCAGCCTCTGCAAGATCTGGCCAACACTCCCGGCCTTCCCTTATCTGGCCACGTTCCCTGGACTCCTGAAGCTGAGACCGCATTTTCTGACCTAAAAACTGCCCTCCTTTCTGCCCCGCTCTCGGTTTACCTGATTATTCTCGTCCATTCACTTTGTTTGTGGACGAAAAGGGGGGATATATGAATGCCGTGTTGACTCAAAAACATGGAGACAAACAAAGGCCAGTTGCATATTTTTCGAAAAAATTAGACCCCGTTGCAGCTGCTCTTTCTCCTTGTCTAAGAGCAGTTGCTGCTGCCACAGAAGCAGTCTTAGCTAGCACCGATATAGTACTCATGAGTCCACTGACAGTTAAAGTCCCACATGCAGTTCATTCCATTTTAGTACAAGCAAAAACTTCTCATCTAACTACAGCAAGAGCCATCCATTATCAGAACGTTCTTTGCACTCTCTCAAATGTCACAATTGAAAGGTGTTCTACCCTCAATCCGCTACTCTACTCCCGACAAATGAGGAGGGAGAACCGCATGATTGTCAGGAAGTGATTGCTCGAGAAGTTAAGCCGAGAATTTATTTGCAGGAAACTCCATTAGAAACAGGTGAAAGCGTATTTGTAGATGGCTGTTCGTTAAGATTAGAAAATGGAGCTCCGTCGACCAGTTATGCTGTGGTCCAAGGGGACCACCTACTGGAAGCTAACCGAATTACCTCTAGCCTCAGTGCACAAGCAGCTGAACTAATAGCGCTAACTCGAGCATGTCAGCTGTCAGAAGGAAAAGAAATTACTATATATACAGATTCTCGCTATGCTTTTGGAGTCTGTCATGATCACAGGGCATTATGGAAATTAAGGGGTTTTAAGACCAGTACTGGCAAGCCCATTCAACATCAGAAGTTAATTGAATCTTTGTTGGATGCCATAACTAAACCATCTAAATTGGCTATTGTGAAGTGCCAGGCACACACTGGCAAACAGGATCCTATTAGTAAAGGAAATGAATTGGCTGATTACTTTGCTAAACGAGCTGCTCGTAATAATGTTCCAGTTTCTCTTTTCCAACAGAGTTCGGAGTCGGTTCAAGATAACCAGATGATTTCTTTACAGAGCTCGGCAACGGATCTTGAGAAGAAGAAATGGTCCAAGGAAGGCTCCTTGATTGAAGGTGTTTGGACCCACCGTCAGACTAATAAGCCTTTTCTTCCGAAAGCTTCCTTTCCAGGAATGGCGAAAATAGCTCATGGACTGGACCATGCTGGAAGAGATGCTATGATTCAGGATGTTGAGAAGCATTGGGAAGCAGTAGGGTTTTCTAGTTATGCAGATCAATTCTGTAAGAGATGTGCGCTGTGCCAAAGGTTTAATGTGGGAAAAGGCAAGCAGGTAAGTCCCGCCGTTACCCCGAATCCGATGGGACCATTTGAGCATCTCCAAATGGATTTCATCGAATTAACGCCGTCAAGGGGATATCGGTACTGTTTAGTAATTGTCGATGTGTTCTCCGATGGGTAGAAGCATTCCCTTCTAAGCATAATGATGCCAAAACTGTGGCTAAAGCGTTAATAAAAGAAATTATCCCACGATGGGGAATACCCCAGAAACTGCAGACTGATAATGGGACTCATTTTGTGAATTCAGTTATAAATGAACTAACCACATGGCTCCAAATTAATGTACACCACTACTGTAAGTATCACCCACAGAGTGGAGGTATAGTTGAAAGATGCAATGGCACTTTGAAGTCAAAATTAGCAAAAATTTGTGAGCAGACAAATCTTTCCTGGCCTGATGCCCTTCCACTGGCCCTGATGGGGCTACGAGGGCGGACACACCGACAATTGGGGCTATCGCCGTTTGAGATTCTTACCGGTAGACCCATGCCAGTTGGCATGGTCATAGGGAATGTGAACCTACATACTGTGGACAATGACCTTCTCTCTAGTCTTTCAGCTCTCCGAGCCTCTCTGAAGGAGATCCATGAACAAGTGAAGCAAGCCTGGAGATCCACCCCTCTCTCTGAGGATTCGCCTATCCCATTAGGAACCTGGATCTTGGTTCGTGACACCCGCAGGAAACACTGGCACCAACCCAGGTGGCGAGGACCGTTTCAAGTTCTTCTGTCAACCCCTCACGCTGTGAAAGTTGAAGGATTACCTGCCTGGATCCACGCATCTCATTGTAAAAGATGGCACCATTCCTCTGTCTTTTGATCCGTTTCCTTTTCGTTCTATCTATCCCTGTTCCCCCCAGAGAACCACAAGGATTCCGAGTTCCTCAGGGTACCACTCATTCTTTTACCTTGGACTTTTGTGCTGTTGCTTCCTGTACTGGTTCTCCACGTGATTGGACTTCCTCACAAAAATACGTTTGTGTCCCAGAATGTAGCTCATGGAGCGATGTGTTCGCTAACACCGGAAACCAGGACTGGGGGTATAACCCTACACAAGCTACACAACATGGGTTAAAGACTCGTTTTTCAATTATAAAAGGACACCCGCACGAGGGTTCACTGTATTTTATTTTGAAAATCAGCTGTTTAAATTTTATAAAAATAAATGTATCTCTGACTGAAAAGGAGGTGGCTTCATGTTAAATGTATCTACTATTAATGAAATGGGCCTCTGTACCACCAGTAGTTTTCGCATACTGCCACAGACAAATCATTTTAATTTCATAATTATGTCACTCTCTGGCCTTCACTATCAGTTGCAGATTAGATATTCTAAGACACTGTTTACAAAAGAATCTACTTTCCTCATGGACTAAGAAAATGTATGCATTATGTAGTTGAATCACTCTGTAATTTATGAACCAGAGAGATCTGCAAAATCTGCATCTCTGGTTTGTTGATCTCATAATGATCCTTGAAGTGAATGAAGTCGGGCAGCAGATGTAAGTAATACTGTCCCTTTCTAGTGGGAACTAAATATGTAAGACTGTCGCTATTAATAACGGGGCACTAGGGGTGTGCGATATTGGAAAAAAATAATATCTCGATATTTTCTGGGACTTTGACAATAACGATAATTCCAGGATAATGTAATGTATTATTTCAAATTATATTGAATTATATTTTTGTCCTCTATAACTTTACTTATCAAGTCTTTTTGTATTTTAAAACGTCATAATAAATAAGATCAATTTAACCTAAACTGCATTTTATAGAGGAACCTCAAATTACACACCAATTGCAATATGAAGCCTATGCCCAAAACAAGGTAGCCTCTTCCAGTTATTAATCCGTAGTGCACTGACAACATTAGCCCCGCTGTCTGTTGTCATGCAAACCATGCGGTCTTCTCACAGTGACCATGATGCCAGCATATCTTTTTTTAGACCTTGCGCAATGTTGTCGCCAGTGTGATCTTGTGGGAAGTAGATGCTTGCAAACAAAAGCTTTGTAGTTGCCAGTTTTCGTCAATGAAATGCACCGTCATGGAAAGGTATGGCTCGGATGTTTGGCTTAACCATAAATCCGTTGTTGTGGCAAAATGTGAAACCTTTTGCAGTTTATGCGTCAGAGTTTGGCGTAACGAATCATACAACTTAGGCAGAGCTGTTTGACTGAAATATTTTCGGTCAGGCAGTGTGTTCCTTGGGTCTAAAGTATTCAATAGCTGTTTAAAACCATCTCTCTCAACCACTTGAATTGGCACCATATCTTTTGCGATGTAATTGGTGACGGTGTTTGTTATGTCATGCCATCTGTTGCTTTTCTTGTTGTAAGGCACTTTTTTACAGAATGAGTCCGCTAAAGTTTGCCGAGTATGTTTTTGTGCTTGTACCTTGGTTACTTTAGACTTGTGCTGGACGGTTGGCTCCTTAAGCTTTTCGTATTCTTCGTATTCTGTGCGGTGGTTAGTTCGCAAATGGTGAAACATGTTAGTTGTCGAGCTGTCTTTAATGGCAACCGATTTACCACATAGTTTGCAGATTGCCGTCTTTTGAGCAACATCAGTCTTTTCAAAACCAAACCACTGCCATGCGAGTGAGAATGAACGATGTCTGGCAATTAACTCTGATGACGTAGATGGCATGGCTGTTCAATCATCTGGTGCTGTTTGTTCACTCATTTTGAGGCAGGGAGCGACGCTAACTTGCGGCTTGCTGGACATTCACACCTACGCAACTCGCTTTGCCCATGCGCAGTGGTCTATACTGTTGCATTTGTGAATGAACTCTTTCTTTTTTTTGCAAAGCGAGTTACATACTCGATAATTTAATTCCACACATCGTTAAAACAGCAATTAAGATATAATCGTAAACGATGCATATCGCACACGCCTACGGGGCACTTTTTTCTTTTGCTGTGTAGGCCGCTAAAAAAATTGGCAGCTAAATTTACAGTATACCCACTTCTCCAGACACCACTGCACCACTGAGTACCAGTGAAGACCCGGTTGGCACCCCAGCTTTTCTTTGGTTCTCCTTGGCCTCATTATACACTGCACAATTGTTTCGGTTTGAATACAAGTCAAAGTTACAAATGACTACTTTTTGTTTTTATTAGAATTTTTCCTACTGTCCCAGTTTTTTGAAATTGGGTTTGTGCTATCACTGAGTTGGAAAGCAACAAAACTTGGGGAATAATGTGAGTCTTAGCATTAAAACTCCAGTTGATTGGATTAGCATTCATTGGTTTTGGCACAAACAGTAAGGTCACGTTGGACCTGACTTGAGTGGCATCAATATCTAAATAGAAGTTAAACTTTTAGAAAGAACCAAAAACTATTTTGGCCAATTTGCATCCGGCATGGACAGAAATTTAGATGTGCCTATATGAGCTATACTGAGAAATAACCTAATGCTCTAGAAAACCAAACCTGGCAAGCTCAAAATTCTTTATATTATGATACTGAATGTTCTCAGAATGTATTTGTCTAGGTAATAAATCATTTCTTGATTTGCCATCTCCTGTAGCTTTTGATTAAATGGTTTCTGGGACAAACAGAGCCGAAACACGTCTAACAAAAATCTACTTTTAACACATTTCTAACCCTGCAATTTCATGCGCCTGCCTTTGTTCTGCTTGCTCATACTAATCCGCTACTTTACACCTGACAAGTTACTCCTGTGTTAGACTAGTGTATATACGAAATTACATCTTGTCATTGAGAAAAAAAAATATGACCCCAGAAAGGCTGCTGTTTTGTCTGGGTTCTGTAATAAGCTCTGATTTCACAATGTCCTTGTGCAGTGATACATCCTAATCTGTTTTATATCCTGGAGATGGCAGCCTGTATTACTCAGACAGATGACAGAAGAAGAGATCAAATCAGCGACAGCACAATTACGAGAAAGTCTTAGCACAGTGACAAGTGAAAAGGCTACCTATAACTGAGAGACGGACAGTCAAAGATTAAGCTTCAAGCTCTTTTGACACCCAGCACTGTGTAAATGGCAGGGCCAAAGCATGGCATTAAGCTGAATACAGAATCTTTAAGGTTAGAGCGTAATTGGGTCTCTTTTTTTTACCTCTGTGAAATCTGTCTGTTAATCTGGGACACATATTTTTACAGCAGGGCAGAGTTTAATGATTGATTACAATAAGCATGAAAAGGAGATAAATGCCACCTTCACGAGGCCCGGTAGGGAAGCATTTAAAGTAGAATAAAAGTGCTTAAATTAGCTGTAATTTATTAGTGTAAAAAGAGGACAATAGAACTGACTGAAAAGTAAGACGTTTGCCGAGCTAGTGGATGATTTCAAATATATGTGCCTGTTTGAGTACTGAATTCTCTGACAGGAAAATTCTGGGCGCATAATCTCTAATATCTATTTTTATTTTTTGTTAAATCTAACTTGTATTTAAAGAAATAGCAGTGGAATGTTATCACTCAAAATGGTAGCACTCAATCTATTTTTGTTGTAATATAACACCTAACAAGTCAGGGCACACAAGGATTAGCAACATCTCTGCTGTCACACTTCTTATATATAAAAGTGTATGCGTGGAAGTGTGTGTGTCTGTCCGGCCTGGAAGTGAAAGGTGGAGTCGGTGTAAGGGCTCCGAGGATACACAAGCGAGGCCAGCATGTCAGCAAAATGAAACCTCAGAAGAAAGACAAAGTTGCTTAGCCGCTAACATCGGCAAAATGGTATCCCTTTTACTTTTCCTCCCACCTCTAATGCACAAGCGAGGTGAGCACGTCAGCAAAACAAAACCTTGGAAGGAAGACAAAGTCACTTAGCCACTAACATTGGCAAAATGGTATCCCTTTTACTTTTCCTCCAGCTGCTGATACACAAGCGATGCGAGCGCATTGGCAAAATGAATCCTCCTAGAGTAGTTCCTTTCGATTACCTGACATCTGTACATTTCAATTTTTCTTCTGATGATTTCAGTAGTTTCTAGGACCCCAGGCTTTTTACAGCACGGGATTACATGGCTAGTTATAATATAAGTGTCTTTAAGTACTTCAGAGTGTGTGTCCTAAACATCTTCTAGGTCATTTAGTAAATTAAAAAGAGTCTTAAGCCAGTATTATACATGAACTCCAACAACAGATTTCCTTTATTTATACCAATGGGTGGAGCCCCCACATACCTTGTTCAATGAATCATGGCACACTGAAAAAATCTACCAGAAAGATTCCTTTAATCAGCTAGGGTTCATTTACATATAATGGCTACAAAACATTTCAAATGCACCAATCAGCATACAGGGCATCGCAGTGGTGCAGTGGTAGTGCCGCTGTCTCACCTCTCAGCAAGGAGGCCAGAGTTCCCTGCATGGAGTCATGTTCTCCCCATGTCTGCAATGGATTCCTCTGGGTGCTCCAGTTTCCTCCCATAGTCCACAGACATACTCGTTAGGTGGATTGGTGATGCTAAACTGGCCTTTATGTGTTTGGTTTTGTGTGTATGTGAGTTCACCCTATGATGGACTGGCACCCTGTCCAGGGTTTGTTCCTGTCTTGTGTCCTATGCTAGCTAGAACAGGATCCAGCACCCCAAGGAACACACCTCTTCCATTAAGTATCAAGTATAAAGTATAAACAGGATCATCTCTAGACAGAGGAGCAGCTTCAGCGACAGACTGCTGTCACCGTCCTGCTCCACTGACAGACTGAGGAGATCGTTCTTCCACCACACTATGTGACTCTTCAATTCCACCCGGGGGGGGGTAAACGTTAATATTATAAAAAGTTATTGTCTGTCTGTTATATTCAAATAATCCTTCATTATTATCACTCTTTAATTTACAGTTTTTCTCAAATGCCAAAAACACATTTCACAAACGTCTCCTCCATGTTCCCCAATGTCTAAACACAACACCCTTTTCTAAAGCTACATAAACACAACCACACCTTCTCACTTCAAAACTCAAACTTTCACACCAAAAGAGCAGCTCGAAGCTTTCAAAAATGTAAACACTATACACATCATTACACACTACAGCAAAACAATTGAAAACACAATGCTCAATTTGTGAGAAGGTTCTTTGTTTCAAAACTGCCAATGCATATTTTTAGAAACTTTACAGTAACGGATCTTCTTAGATCTCTGCAGAGGATTAGGCATTTAAATTTGTGAGTTTCATATGAAGAGTATAAATCTATAGAAAATTATACTGTAACACAACTCAATGCAAAAACAGAAACACACAGTACTCTTGAAAACATGATCAGGGTGTGAAGTTTTTTTATTTACTTTATTCACACCACACACACACCACAATCACTGTGCGGCATCATGTCGCTGAGCTGCATCGGGTCACATCACCTCATCCACATCGCAGGCTATATTGTCTCTTGCCAGGCACCGCGGGAAAAACACCTTGGAATGGCAAATCCATCCTTGGAAGGCCTCCACTGGGATGTCAACACAGGCCAGCTCCATTGCCCTTAGGAGGTTCTCTCTAGTGTATGGTTGTCTGTCATAAACCTTACATCTCCACGATAAGAAGAACTCCTCTATAGGGTTCAGGAAAGGGGAGTAGGGTGGCAGACAGACATTTAAAAAATGGTTACTGTTGGTGGAGAAACACTCTCTGATTTGGTTTGTTCTGTGGAAGCAGACATTGTCCCAAATGATCACATAAATGTGATGTGCGGGCCCAGGATGGTGTTGTTGGCGGTCCAGGGGGGTGTCTTTTAGCTCCTCTAGGAAGGTGAGGAGACATTGGGTGTTGTAAGACCCAAGGACAGCATGCCGGTGGACAAGCCCCTCTGAACCCATGGCCGCACAAAGAGTAATATTACCCCCCCGTTGGCCAGGAACCTCAGTGATGGCTCTTTGGCCAATGATGTTACAGCCTCTTTGCCTTTGTTTCTGCAGGTTGAAGCCAGCCTCATCCAGGAAGAGGTACTCATGAGGTCTGGCCATCGCGTCCAACTGTAATATCCTCTGTGAAAATGTGAAAGTGTACAGGTGTTCAGAACAACAGTCAATCAGGTAGCACAGTATTGTCCAGATGTAATGTAGGCCACTGAGCAACACAGTATGTCCACTAACTGTACTGTGAACATGGATGTATACTTACTTGCACATACTCGTAACGTAGGTCTTTGTGTCGCGCAGAGTTGCGCTCAAAGGGAACCCTATAGACCTGTTTCATCCGCATCTTTTGGCGCCGGAGAACTCGGCCTATTGTGGCCAAGCTGACATCATTAATGCTCTCAAAGTTGACATTATCGGCAATGACTTTGTCTCTGATCTCCCGGAGTCTGATGAGGTTGTTCTCATGAACCATATCCACAATGAGGGTTTCTTGTGTCGCTGTAAATATGGCAACCCTCCCATCTCTATGTGGCATTCTTTCAACTCTAAAGAAAGAAACATGTGTTGTCAATTGACATGTTTTACAATAACAACTGATTTGAAACCAATAGACTACTTTCACAGGCTTGTAAAACTGTATTGTGACAAAGAAAGCAATAAAGTACAATACCTGTTGTGTTGTCTGAATGCCCTGATAATGGTGGCCACGGTGAACCTACTCAGGTTTGGACGGACTCTTAGTCCTGCTACAGCCATTGTCATGCCATGGACAATGACATGGTCAATGACTGTTGCTCGCATCTCGTCCCTAATGATGGTGCGAGGTTGTCTTGCTCTCCCTCCTGGACCTTCTCCTCTCCCTTGTTGGCCTCCTCCTCTTCCTCGTTGGCCTGCTCCTCTTCCTCCTCTGATTTGAACTCCTCTTCCTCGTTGGCCTGCTCCTCTTCCTCCTCTGATCTGAACTCCTCTTCCTCGTTGGCCTACTCCTCTTCTTCCATGGCCAGCTCTTCTCCCTCCTCTGACTCGAATTCCTCTTCCCCTGACTCTGCCTTCATCCATTGTGTTTGTTTGGAATCTTCAGCAAACTGTGCACTCTGAACTTGCTTTTTTACATGTGGTCACAGCATTAGCAACAAGTGTCTTCAATTTTGAGTCATTGTGTGTAATGAATGACGCCAGGTGTGTTCATTGTGTTCAAATATTTTTGACTGTGGCAAGCATTTTGCATCACATGAGCTTTCATTTCAGAATATGAGCAGAGTTCTTTTGCAAGTTGTGTTTTAGCAAGGAAAAAGGTGTTTAGATTTATGAGAACGGAGGATTGTGTTTTGTGAATTGTGTCTTCATGTGAAATGTGTTTATGATATTGGAAAATGATGGCTAGATTTAGTAAATGTGTTTAGACATCTGGTCATTTGGTTTAGAGGATTGGCTTTTGTGTTTTAGCATTTGAGAAAAACTGTAATATTGTTCTTTATCGGTATGCTGCTGCTGGAGTATGTGAATTCACCTTGGGATTAATAAAGTATCTATCTATCTATCTATCTATCTATCTATCTATCTATCTATCTATCTATCTATCTATCTATCTATCTAAGTATTATGTAAAGTCCCAAAATAGTTAAAAATATAAAGTCTGCATTTCATTTACCTTGGACATCACATATCAAAGCTGGTAATGATGTCACATCCCCATTCCAGTAAAACATGTAGGAATTGTTTTTTTCTGGATTTATGTGCTTGTCCAGCGCTTTCTTGTTTGTGTTATTTCATCTGGGTTCATAAACATTTTCATCTGGAGAACAATACCAATGTCTACAGATCTTCATGCAACAACTGGAAAATGGAAGGACAGGAAACCAATCAATTGGGTTTTCAATTTTATTTTTACCATACGTGGAACAAGACTGTTTGTGGACTGTATTGTGAGTGCTTATCATTAACCATTTTGTAATTAGTGGTAGTTAATTATTATTAAAATCAAGACTATTGGGGTGAGCTTTGGTGTAAGCATTGTTGCTTTAATACTGTAACGTTTTTGTGCCTTATTTGTGTAATATACTCTTTACCAGTAATTGCATGATGCACGATAAGTTGCATTGAATACACTTGACTTGAGAATTCCTAGTTTTTATACTCTAACTCTGTAGATTTATCATTCGTTTGCTCAGAGGTTGATGCATTTGCTGCTTCCTGAGCAGCTCTTCTTTCCACCACCCTAGCGGCCCGCTTCTTCTCTTCTTTCGTCTGCTTCTTTTTGAGTTAAAACTGATTAAGTCAGTGTTTGTGTTGCAATTACTTAGTACATTTTCCTTAATTTTGCACTTAAGCTGACACTTAATTCTTTAATCTGCCTCGAGAATGATTTAGGATATGAAGAGGTAGGGGAAGGTGGTAGGAATGAGAACAACAACAACAACATTTATTTATATAGCACATTTTCATACATATAATGTAGCTCAAAGTGCTTTACAAAAATGAAGAATAGAAAAATAAAAGACACAGTTAGAAAATAAAATAAGTCAACACTAATTGACATAGAATAAGAGTAAGGTCCGATGGCCAGGGTGGGCAGAAAAAAAAAAACTCCAGACGGCTGGAGAAAAAAATAAAATCTGCAGGGGTTCCAGACCATGAGATCGCCCAGTCCCCTCTGGGCATTCTACCTAACATAAATGAAACAGTCCTCTTTGGATTTAGAGTTCTCATGGAAGGACTTGATGATGATGGTCACGTAGACTTCTGGCTTTTAGTCCATCAATGCTGGAGCATCATCAACAACAACAACAACATTTATTTATAATACACATTTTCATACAAAAAGTAGCTCAAAGTGCTTTACATAATGAAGAAAATAAAAATAAAAAACAAAATAAGAAATTAAAATAAGACAACATTAGTTAACATAATAAAGGAGTAAGGTCCAATGGCCAGGGTGGACAGAAAAAACAGAAAATAAAAACTCCAGACGGCTGGAGAAAAAAAATAAAATCTGCAGGGGTTCCAGGCCACAGGACCGGCCAGTCCCCTCTGGGCATTCTACCTAACATAAATGAAATAGTCCTCTTTGTAGTTAGGGTTCTCATGGAGTCACTTGATGTTGATGGTCATACAGACTTCTGGCTTTTAATCCATCCATCATTGTTGGAACATCACGGTGCTTTGAGTAGATGGGATACCGGAAAAGGAAACAGAAGAGAGAGTAGAGGTTAGTACAGATTTTAGAGCCAACATTTATAGTTATTATAATGAGTTGGATATACAGAGTATCAAGATTTTGATTACAGTGAAGTTATGAGAAGGCCATGTTAAAGTAATGTGTTTTCAGCAGTGTTTTAAAGTGCTCTACTGTATCAGCCTGGCGAATTCCTATTGGCAGGCTATTCCAGATTTTAGGTGCATAACAGCAGAAGGCCGCCTCACCACTTCTTTTAAGTTTAGCTCTTAGAATTCTAAGCAGACACTCATTTGAGGATCTGAGGTTACGATTTGGAATATAAGGTGTCAGACATTCCGATATATAAGATGGAGCGAGATTATTTAAGGCTTTATAAACCATAAGCAGAATTTTAAAGTCAATCCTGAATGACCCAGGTAACCAGTGTAGTGACATCAAAACTGGAGAAATGTGCTCAGATTTTCTTTTTCTAGTTAGGATTCTAGCAGCTGCATTCTGCACTCTTTGCAAGTGATTTATGTCTTTTTTGGGTAGTCCTGAGAGGAGTGCGTTACAGTAATCTAGTCAACTGAAAACAAAAGCATGAACTAATTTCTCAGCATCTTTCAGTGATATAAGAGGTCTAATTTTTGCTATGTTTCTTAAGTGAAAAAATGCTGTCCTAGTGATCTGATGAATATGCAATTTAAAATTCAGGTTAAAGTCAACAGTTACCCCTAAGTTTGTTACCTCCGTCTTGACTTTTAATCCTAATGCATCAAGTTTATTTCTAATAGCCTCATTGTATCCATTATTGCCAATCACTAAAATTTCAGTTTTCTCTTTATTTAGTTTGAGAAAATTACTATTCATCCATTTAGAAATACAAATAAGACATTGTGTTAGTGAATCAAGAGAATCGGGGTCATCAGGTGCTATTGATAAGTACAGCTGTGTGTCATCAGCATAGCTGTGGTAGCTCACGATGTAACCTGAGATAATCTGACCTAACGGAAGCATGTAGATTGACAAGAGCAGTGGACCCAGGATAGAGCCTTGTGGAACACCATATCGGATATCATGTGTCTTTGAGATTTGATTACCACAACTCACAAAATATTTTCTCCCTGTCAGGTAGGATTCAAACCAATTTAAGACACCGCCAGAGAGGCCCACCCATTGACTAAGGCGATTTCTAAGAATATTGTGATTAATGGTGTCAAATGCAGCACTCAGATTGAGGAGGATGAGAACAGATAAATGGCCTCTGTCTGCATCTACCCGCAAGTCATTTACTACTTTAACGAGTGCAGTTTCTGTGCTGTGATTTGTTCTAAAACCTGACTGAAATTTATCAAGAATAGCATGTTTATTTAGTTGGTCATTTAACTGCATAATGACTGCCTTCTCTAGAATTTTACTTAAGAAGGGCAGGTTAGAGATGGGTCTAAAATTTTCAAAAGCAGAGGGGTCAAGATTATTTTTCTTGAGTAGGGGTTTAACTGCAGCAGTCTGGGAAGACCCCCGTATTTAATGACGAATTTACTATGTCAAGAATATTATCAATTAGCACGCCTGATACTTCCTTGAAAAACCTTTGTTGGTATTGGGTCAAGGACGCAGGTGGAGGGTTTCAGTTGAGAGATTATACTATGTATGCGTCTGTACGCATGCGCCGCACGGCTGCCCTGCTGGCCGCTGCTGAGAGTTGATTCTACAGCACAATAAAATAAAATAAAAATAAAAAGATGAGTAACCTTGGAGGCCAATCATCATTCCAAAAGCAGGAAATAGATGTCACATAGTATATGTATACCAAATTTCAGGTCAATAGGTCAAATGGTTTGCAAGCTACAGGTGATTTAAAATCCTGGAGAGACAAACTGATAGCCACAGTAGCGTATTATATATAAAGATGATCATGTCTTTTAGGCAGCTGTTTTACATGTCTTTGTTTGTGAGAGTGCAAGCTGGGTCAAGGTTGGGTGTGTTCCTGGGGTCCCTGTAATAAAATTAACAAATCACCATTTTAGGACGGTGTGAATCTGAGTATCTTATGACTGCTACAGTCATAATCTGAAGTTGGAGAAACTCAGATTTCACAGATCAGGTCTGAGATCTCAAGTAGGGAATTTGACTTGTGAGGGTGTTTCAGTTGAAAATTCCAACCTCTCAGTTCTAATGGAATGCAACATAAGAGTCACTGGTTATACCTGATTAAAATGAAATAAGACTTCGTACATGTAAGATGTTATCAGGAAACAAAATATGAAGTTAAATGGTTATAAATAATCTCATTGTCTAATTTAAATGTACTGGTGCAAATGTCAGGATGTCCTAGTTAAACAAGCAGACGGTTTTCAAGTACACTTTCCCCTTATAACCATATTTACTGTATAAAGGTAAGGACACTTAAAAATGAATTCAAGGATAAATAATTTGGACATTAAATGGCAGCTGCACTTAGTTGTTAACAGGATCTGGTTACTGAGCAAATCATTTTTGAACTAATTAGGTAGACAGATGTGAAATTCATTGTATAATTATGTATGCATAGGTTACTAATTTATTTAGTAAAAGTACCTATAGGTTGTGATTAATGATGAGTGATCCTCACTGAATTTTCTTCACCTTGCATAAAGTGAAAACGTGTTTAGGAATTTTGGTGAGCTCAGTGAAATGCATTGACCTCGAAGCAGAAGGAGAAACTGAGCTAACTTTGAGTGAATTATAATGGTGCAATGCTTTGTTAAATGTTCCTGAGGGCTATGGCCGTGTCTGGCGACTATGGTGGTCAATCTATTGTGGCTAAAAATGTGACCAGAGCTGTGAGGCAGTGCCAAGTCCCTTATCTTTTTCTACATCTCTCAAACTCCTATAATGACATCTAACATCCACTGGGCCTGTGACATGAGCGTTATATACTTGCGGGGCTGTCTTTGTTACTACCTAACCTGTAGAAAATAGCAAGCAGTATAACATGCTTAATCCAGCAGTGAAGACACAACGTGCAATGAATCTACAGTATGTAAAATATGACATTCTCATTATGGTCAGCGAATGTACTCCTCGAATGAAAATATTACAAGATTTTATTTATTTATACTAGGGGGTTTTGCCCCCTGCTCACTTTCCCTCCCCAACATCCCTGGCCTGCGCTATGTGCCAGCCACTTTGCGTCTCTGCCGCTCGTGTATGCGGATTTCACTTTTACCAAACAACAAATCTTTTCATTCTCACGGATACACCTCTTCATTGGAAAAAAAACACTACTTTTCCCTGATGGCAACATGAATTAGATGATCTATAAGTCTCTGACTTAAAGTTTAAATCTGAACAATATATTTAATCTCTTTTCACTGTTCCATTATTTGACTGAATAATAATTTTTTCTGTTTGTTTGCACTAATGCGATCTTTACTACTATTTTTTTGAGACTTTCAAATTTTAATACAGTAATCCCTCCTCGATCGCGGGGGTTGCGTTCCAGAACCCCCCACTATAGATGAAAATCCGCGAAGTAGAAACCATATGTTTGTGTAGTTATTTCTATATATTTTAAGCCCTTATAAACTCTCCCACACTGTTAACATTATTAGAGCCCTCTAGACATGAAATAACACCCTTTAGTCAAACGTTTAAACTGTGCTCCATGACAAGACAGAGATGACAGTTCTTTCTCACAATTAAAAGAATGCAAATAGATCTTCTTCTCTTCAGAAGCAGAAAATTTCAGAGAGAGAGCGAGAGCTCACAAAGAAAAGCAAACAATCAAAAAATCAATACGTGTGGTTTTAAGTTTGCCGCGGCATTTTTTAGAGGAGCGTCAGTATCTTTTAAGCAAACAGCCCCTCTGCTCACAGCCCCTCCGTCAGGCGCAGAGAATGTCAGAGAGGGTGAGATAGAGGCAGAGACAAGCAAACAATCGAGCACCGCGCAGGAAGCATATCTTATAGCATTGAAGAGTTTTAGTTAATATGTAATATATGCTCTGATTGGGTAGCTTCTAAGCCATCTGCCAATAGCGTCCCTTGTATGAAATCAACAGGGCAAACAAACAGAGGAAGCGTGTAGCATAAATTAAAAGACCCATTGTCCGCAGAAATCCGCGAACCAGCGAAAAAATCCGTGATATATATTTAGATGTGCTTACATTTAAAATCCGTGATAGAGTGAAGCCACGAAAGTCGAAGCGCGATATAGTGAGGGATTACTGTACTTTCATTATCTCTAACCTGCTCTGTATGTGTATCGCACCAACGTTTTTGAATTCTTTATGACATTCTACTTTGTCAGCTACTCTTTGTCTTTTATTTCCAGACCCAGGCGTGGTTAAATCCCTTGGCACAAAGTCTTGTCTCTCTGAAAATGTCATGTCTCGTCCCAGGCTAAAAGGTCTCGTCTCGTCCCAGGATTTTTTTATTATATTTGAGAGATTTTTTTTAAATGTGCGTGGAGTGCAAATTTGGCTGGAGTACCAATCAGTTAGTGACATTACACATGCATTTATATGTCATAAATTATCTGCCGATGCATAGAGCAGATCGAACAACATAGTAAAGGTGAGGCTGGAGTATGCTTACTGTACATATGTATGAAAGTTTGGGCAGGCAGTGTGGATCAGGTAGTCTAACATGGCAGCAACAGCTCTGTCATGTCACACTGGCTTTGCAAAGCATTATGGGGCACTGGAAAAAAAAATGTCTAAGTCAGCCAGATGGCAAATTTTCAATAAAGAAAGATCAGCAGTGAACACAGCAAATTTACTGCAAAAATCACTTTGACAGATTTCATTGATCAACGCTAATTTTAATGAGTCAGCAATTTGAAAAAAACTGAATTTTTGCAAAAAAACATTAGCAAAATCAGCAAAATTTCAGCTTTTGAAACACAAAGAAAGGTGTTTAGTTGTTGTCTGGAATTATTTTCCTGCGCTATTCCACATACATCTGCCTATGGTTTAGGATGTAGACAATATTCAACTACACATTCGTAAGTGCTCAATATAAAGGGGCTACACAAATGATGATGACAACTCTGAAACTTCATTAGCCTTATCATTACAACTAAAGTGAGGGAGTCTCATGTGTTTGCAGACTACAGCAGTACTATGAAATGTGAATTCTTCATTGTGAGCTTGCAAACTAGAAAAATAGTCCCAATCAGTAAGCTGCCTGTCATGTGAGGTCCTCATGATTGAAAACACAGGGTACAATCAGCAGAGTGAGACTGGTAAGAGGTTACAGCTAACAGTAACACAGCCAGCTTTGACATTTCCTCCAATCTCTCATTAAGAAACAAACCTAACAGGTTTTATTGGCATGTTTTGTGTTTATGAACCAGGAGTCCCGATGCAAGTAAGTCACAAAAAGAACTCTAAAAATGATCAACAGAGGGGAATATACCTCCAAACCCTGACCAGATTAAAGGGCAAACACAAAAACTTTATAAAAAAAGTTTATTTTTAAACAAAATGCTCAGTGAAACAGTGCAGCTATGAAGAGCATAAAGAGACATAAAGACGTTGGCGGCAAACACAGTCCCAATACAGGAATCCCAAGGTGAAATCAAAAAACAGAACATAGAGATATAAAATCCAGAGATACTGTATCAAAAAGCATAAGTGCTGATAAAACACAAGAACTCACCAAAG
Source organism: Polypterus senegalus (assembly GCF_016835505.1). Taxonomy (NCBI): domain Eukaryota; kingdom Metazoa; phylum Chordata; class Cladistia; order Polypteriformes; family Polypteridae; genus Polypterus; species Polypterus senegalus. The sequence goes on along the minus strand of NC_053155.1, from coordinate 29,174,982 downwards.
CATTCAAAATGAATAATCCAGGAACTATAGGATACTCTTCAGATTTACAAGGCAGAGGGCACTTCCTGGTGGTGACTGAAAATGTTGACATTGTCGACACTGTGTGATAAAAGGTCCATGGTGCAGTGCAGGTTTGAAATAAATAATGATGTCCTGAGAGTGTGAACACTCAGAATGGGTCTAGATTGGCACATCACTGCCCCACTCATGTGCAAATGTGAGCAGATCAGACAGGGGTCTCCTTCACACCTTGGTTGTAGACGGAGGGTTATACAGTGGAACCTCGTGTCACGAACATCTCGGACCACGTAAAAATCAAATTACGACCAAAAAGTTTGCCAAACTTTTGCATCTGTTCACGACCACACACTTGGGTGACGAACAAGCCAGTTTCCCTTCCGGTTTGTACGTGCCGATGATTTCCGCATGTGTCCAGTCTCTCCCTGTGCATTCCCAGTGCAGCCAGCGAGAGAGAGAGAAAGAGAGAGAGAGAGAGCATGAGAAGGCAGTTAAAGAATGCACCAGGCTTGTTTTTAAAGAGACTGCTTCGAGCATTGTTTTAATTTTGTTGTATTTAATGAAGACTTTTTTCTATTGGATTTTAACCTCCACTTCACTTCTGTTTTTATGGGGTCATTTATTTATTGAAGAATTCTGAAAGCACTGCACTTTAATTTGGACTTTGTTTTTGATTGTTGTTTTGTTGATTTTAATAAAAGCACTTGGCACTTTTTGCACCATCCGATTGCTCCATTGTATAGTGCCTCACTGCCATGCTCATCGATAACATTACCGATGGTGACGGGTTTAAGGGCTCCCGGAAGTGAGATGGGAGCATGCAGCGAACCCGCATCGTCAGAGACTTTACCTCAAAACTGTAATCTCCTCTCCACCCAGTTCCTGCTCACTTCCTTCATGCCAGAGCTCGACTCATGCTAGGTTAGTTTTCTTGGTTGTTTATGGTTAGTTTTTGTATAAATTATGGATTTTTCAAATGTTCATTTTTTCCCTGTGTTTAAAACTCATTAAAGAAAGTGTTTACAGAGAGTGGTTCATAAGGCTATAGTGTGAACTCTTGCAATGTTAGTTTTCTCTGTTCAAGGTTTTCTCAGTGTTATTCAATGGTTTTACATTTAGTTTACTATTACACTGTGCATTCTATGGTATAATTAGCTACTTTTGTGCTTAAAAATCTTTAAATATATATATATTTATATACAGCTCGTACGGTCCTGAATGGATTAATTGTATTTACATAAAATCCTATGGGTGAAATTACTTCGGGTTACGACCAAAGTTTTGGTCCATATAAAGGAGCCTGAACAGTAAAGGGAAAAGAGAGAAACAGAAAAAGAGCAGAATGAAAAGGAAGGAATGGAGGTTAAAGCAAAAGAAAGAGAGTGACGGCCAGAATTTGGAGAGCAAATGCTACAGAGGAATGGAGGTAGGTGGTTGGGACTGAGCTTCAGGTAATGGAGCCTGGGGCTGAAGAAATGGTACCCCTATTGGTGGGGAACATGTGAGATGGTTAGAAGAGGCTCCCGCAAGTGTCAAGGGTGCATGGAGATGACCCGGACCGTCACACATTGTCAATTATAATTTTTCCCCATTGGCAAACATTTTCACTTATTTTGTCTGTGATCTTTCTACTTATACGCAGCTGTCTTCGGACTGGTGTAGAGTGTGTTGCTTGGCCTATTTGCTACCAGTAGTGACTGATCTTTCAGGTCCTGCTCCACCTCCAGTTTGAATTAGGCATGGCTCCATCTTAGTTCCTCAGATAACTCAGTGACATTCTATACATGGAACAATATTTTTCCTCAGATGTTTGGTCCTACAGCAGGAGCAGATATAAATAAACTGCTCGGTGGACTACAAATTGTTACTAACCTCAGCTAAGGCTCTTGCCATCAGAACTGTATGGCCCTGTATATGCTCTTGTAAGCCCAGGAAGTCACTTACAAAGAGAGAGGACCAAATGTTGTTGCTGTATTCCAGATTCTTCTTCCAACATCAGTGACTTGGCCAATAAAATACTCCATGTAGCTCTTTTTAACCTAGATTGAACATTAGGACGTAATACTCACTGGTTTACTTATCCTGAAGATCGCCAGAATCAGTGGGCAAAGCTGTGGAATGGCCGAGGTCTCCGAGGACTCTGAACAAATCTAAATCCTATTATTTGATATCATCTGCTGTTGAATGCTGCTCTGTACTTATATTTCTATTGCATTATTATATTGTATTCATGATTACTTGTGTTCTGTTCTGTGTATTGTATTAAATGGACTCCCTTCTTTTTGACACCCAATGCACGTCCAACCTACCTGGAAAGGGGTCTCTCTTTGAACTGCCTTTCCCAAGGTTTCTTCCATTTCTTTTTCCCTACAATGGTTTTCCCGTTGTCTTCGTAGAGAGTCAAGGCTGGGGGTCTGTCAAGAGGCAGGGCCTGTTAAAGCCCATTGCGGCACTTCTTGTGTGATTTTGGGCAATACAAAAATAAATTGTATTGTATTGAATTGTATCTTCTTTTGTTTTTGTCAAGAATGGTTAAAAGAAGTGCTTGTTGTTTAAATAGCCATTGTTATTATTATCTTGTTATATTAATGTATTTTTAAATGTAAACATATACAAAGGAAAATACAGCATATATAATGTAATGTATAATCTCTAGATTTAAATAGCTACTGTACATAAACACACTGACCTCTTAAGAAAAATAACTACATGTCTCCTTCGCTACATTCTTTATGATGCCCTTAAATTCATCAATGGATATAAACGTATCTAGTTTTACATCTTTATGCAAACAATTCCATGTCCATAGTGCATAATAAGAAAATGGTCAAATCCTGGAGCACAGTAAAATGCAACCACTTGGAGGAGAGTAACTGGTAACTACCAGCACTAAGAAAGAGTAGCTTACTAAGATAAGTTTGCAACACTTCATACCGCCACTCTGACACAAGATGATCGTTACTGCTAACCTGTCCTAATTGGTGGCAGATGATTAAAAGAATAGGCCAATATCAAACCCTGCAGAGCCCCCCCGTACACACCTTATTTTAAAATGTTCATTCACCCCTGATGCCGGAGCATTTATAATCCGAGAAAAAAAAGACTAGTGGTCAATCTCCATAAACACATCAGGAATATATTACATCACAGAAAAGACAGAAAAAAAACAATCCCTTCCATACGCTCTCCCCCTCTTACCCAACCATTAACGACCCTTATATGTGACAATACAAAAAAATATTTCTAAACAAAATCAGAATATCCCTCCCCCAGATCCCCTTCCAGAGCTTATAAGTAAGTCCACAGTTCCAACTCCTGTGAGTAGCAGGTGAAACGAAGGGTGCTAACAGATGCCGACTCCTAGCAGCAAAAAAATCTTCATAATAATACAATACAATTTATCTTTGTATAGCCCAAAATCACACAAGGAGTGCCGCAATGGGCTTTAACAGGCCCTGCCTCTTGACAGCCCCCCAGCCTTGACTCTCTAAGAAGACAAGAAAAAACTCCCAAAGAAAAAAAAACCCTTGTAGGGAAAAAATGGAAAGGCAGTTCAAAGAGAGACCCCTTTCCAGGTAGGTTGGGCGTGCAGTGGGCGTCAAAAAGAAGGGGGTCAATACAATACAGTACAATTCGCAGAACAGAACAAATCCTCAATACAGTATAAAAATAAAAATGAATAATAATAATAACAGCTATACAGTCAGTCTGTGCCATGATACAGAACAGTAACTTCTTTGACAAGCTCACCCGAGTCTGTGGAAAATAGTGGAATGATCAATTCACCAGTCAAAAAAAGAATTACTTCCACCTAACCGTCAGGATTTTAGGAGCTCCTGGACTTCGTCTCATGGCCCAGGCAGATGCTGATCTGCTTCATTTGATTTTCCCTCGTCTTCTTCTTGGCTCCCTTCTCTCTCTTTAAATGGCATACTTTATGCAAATTGCTCCCCGAATAAAAGGAAACCGGAAGTCCCACCTCTGGGGCACCGCTGTCAATCTGTTTGTAAGTTTAATCCCCACAACACCCGATCAACAGCAGAAAAACATATTATTTTTATTTATGTGGCAGTGCTACAAGCTGGACGTTTACCCAAAATCGCTTTATAGATAAAAATATACCAAAGCTGTTGTCTGTGAGTGATCAATGGTGTCCAGCCCACCCAATCGTAAAGAATGCAATAATGAGTAAGAACTGCATTTGTAATAAAAACGTGGAGATATATGGTACACTGAATCAAGACTCTCTAAGATAGAGGAGGATGCATGCATATACAGTATGTCACCGTAATCAATCACAGGCAAAAAAGTAGCTTCCGCAAGTTTTTTCTTGGCACTGAAAGTAAAGCAAGATCTATTTCTAAAATAAAAACCAATCTTCACTTTCAGCTTCCGAACTAATGTAGCTATATGTACTTAAACGTTTATCATCTATCCATATTCCCTGATGCTTATATGAAGGCACTCTTTCAATAGAGTTACCATTAATCATGAAAATCTAAAAATCATCTAACAACTGAAAATGAGCTTTTGAAAAGGCCAGAAACTTTGTTTTCTGAGCATTTAAAACCAAACTTAAACTCAACAAAGCAGTCTGCACTAATTGAAACACAATATGAAGCCCATTCACTCCCTGCATTATAGAAGAAGCATACGTATAAATATCAGTGTCATCAACGTAGAGATGTATTTTTTTCTTGAATGTCTTTACCCAGAAAATTTATAAAAACAGAGAACAGAATAGGACCTAGAAGGGAACCTTGGGGGACATCTTTGGTTATCTAAAAAAAATTGGATTTATGGCCCTCTGCTTAAACATACTGCATTCGGCCTACAAAAAAAATGTCTGAAACAGTTTACAGCAGTAGGGTTAGGGTTAGGGTTATTCCTGAGTTTGTTCAACAACAATTCATGGTCCACTGAATCAAATGCTTTAGATGGCATTTTAGAAACTGAGCTTTTGTGAGTAACTGGGTTATTAAAGCACACGTAAATGCACTAAATGTTTTTTCTGTACTGTATGATAGCACACGTGTTAAAAATAAAGGATTCTCCTTCTGTCTTCCTATTTGTCTTTGATGACATCACAGAATTACATAATTTTCATCTAAAGTATTAGCCTAATAAACTTCCATCCATCCATCCATCATCCAACCCGCTATATCCTAACTACAGGGTCACGGGGGTCTGCTGGAGCCAATCCCAGCCAACACAGGGCACAAGGCAGGAAACAAACCCTGGGCAGGGCACACACACACTCACACACCAAGCACACAATAGGGACAATTTACAATCGCCAGTGCACCTAACCTGCACGTCTTTGGACTGTGGGAGGAAGCCGGAGGAAACCCACGCAGACATGGGGAGAACATGCAAACTGCACGCTGGGAGGACCCGAGAAGCGAACCCAGGTCTCTTTACCGCGAGGCAGCAGTGGTACCCACTGTGCCACTGTGCCGCCGACAAATAAACTTGAGTGACTTCATTGTTTCATTACATTCCTTAAACATCTTGCAACAGGTTTTATGCACATTTTGATAAGGAGAGGAAAGAAAATATTAGTGATTGGTCATTTCAATGCTAAAGTTCTCCGTAAAGGAGGTTTGGCATTATTCAAGTTGAAATTTGTTCTAGTGTGGAAAACTGTTTATATTAAATTTTAATGATTTTGATCAAACAGACCAGAATGAAATGCATTTACAGGACTTACAGGCATTGCAAGCATCCTTTTGTATTGTACTGGTAAATTATGCATTTGTGTCCAGTCAGCTTCTTGTCAGTTATTTTATTCTCTAAGCACACACCACAGAACCTGTTTTAACCTGCAAGCAGATGGATGCCATAGGACTAGGAATTACCAAATTAGTTTGTAGCTTGAGAAAGGAAGGAGTGCAGAGGTACTTAAAAAATTAAACACTTTGATCAGAGCCATTCATCGTCAGGACAAGATGGCCAATCAAATGTGTGCAATGTCACATGTCGCAAAACCCCATATGTACATTTTTTTATTTTTAATTATTTTTATTAATTTTATTGCACTCCATACAAAGCAATCAAGTTTTTACAAAAAGAAAAATAGAGTTAAGAACAGATCGATCCCCACCCCTGAGAGAGAGAGCAAGCCAAACGGCGTTAAATTTAAGGCTTGTAACCATACCTAAATGAATAAATTCTCTATGCTTCATGAACTTATTTTAAAATATTACTGATTAGATCCTGCCATGTTTTGAAAAACGTCTGTACGGATCCTCTAACTGAGTATTTGATTTTTTCCAATTTCAAATAATATAACACATCGGTTTCCCACTGACTTAAAAGAGGAGAGTTTGGATTCTTCCAGTTTATCAAAATAAGTCTGCGTGCCAACAGTGTAGTGAATGCAATCACAATTTGTTTGTCCTTCTCCACTTTAAGCCCCTCTGGAAGAACCCCAAACACAGCTGTTAATGGGTTAGGAGGGATTGTGAGTCCAAGGCTATCTGAAAGGTAATTAAAAATGTTTGTCCAGAATAATGTTAATTTGGTGCAGGCCCAGACCATGTGACCCAGTGAGGCTGGAACTAGTTTGCAACGTTCGCAGGTTGGATCGTGTCCTGGATACATTTTGGAGAGTTTTAGTCGAGACAGATGTGCTCGATATATAATTTTGAGTTGTATAATTGTATGCTTTGCGCATATGGAGCTCGAGTGAATTCTCTGCATTGCTACTTTCCACTCCTCTTCTGATATATTAATTGAGAGATCTTTTTCCCAGTGTCCTCTTGGATCTTTGAAAGGAATGGATTGTAAAATAATTTTATATATTGCAGAGATGGAGTCTAAGTCCTTGAGATTGAGCAATATTTTTTCCAGCATGGATGGAAAATCTGGAAGGTTCTGTTTAACAAAGTTCCAGATTTGAAGATAGTGAAAGAAATGTGTAGCTGGAATGTTAAATTTGGAATGTAATTGTTCATAGGAAGCAAAGACGTTGTCTATATAAAGATCTCTAAGCAAGTTAATTCCCAATTTTTTCCAGATATTAAAAACTGCATATGTTTGTGAAGGTTGAAAGAGATGGTTCTCTTGCAGAGGTGCCACAGATAGAAGCTTCTCCATCTTAAAATGCTTTCTACATTGGTTACATATTCTGAGTGAAGCACAATTGAGTTATTAGTGTATTGCCGATAACGTGTGTTTATTGGAGCGCAGAGCAGGGAATACAAAGAAGTACTGCAGGATTTTACTTCTATTGTGGTCCAAGCCTGTGTATGTTCTTCTATTTGTGTCCAGGTTCTTATCGCCTGTATATTTGCCGCCCAGTAATAAAACTGGAAGTTAGGTAGAGCCATGCCACCTTCTGCCTTTTGTCTTTGTAGGGTCGCTCTTTTGATGCGTGGATGTTTTGAGTTCCAAATAAATGAGGTTATTGTTGAATCTAATTGCTTAAAGAATGATTTATTAATGTATATTGGGATGTTTTGAAATAAAAAAAGGAGTTTAGGAAGAATATTCATCTTAACAGTGTTAATTCTTCCAGCTAATGTGAGATGAAGGGTTGACCATCTATGCAAGTCTTGTTTAATTTTTTCCATGCAGACGGCGAAATTTTGTTGATAAAGAGCTTTATGTTTACTTGTGATGTTTACCCCGAGGTATTTGAACTGTTCTGCAATGATAAAAGGAAGGGTGTCTAATCTAATATTATATGCTTGAGAATTCACTGGAAAGAGTACACTTTTATTCAGATTAATTCTGAGACCAGAGATCTTTTGAAATTCTGTGAGTGCTGCTAAGACTGCAGGCACAGAATTTTCTGGGTCTGATATATACAGTACCATATCATCTGCATATAACGAGATTTTCTGTTCCAGTCCTTCCCTGCTAATCCCCTTTATCTGATCAGTATTTTGACAATGTATTGCCAATGGTTCAATGGCAATCGCAAACAGCAGTGGTGACAACGGGCATCCTTGTCTAGTGCCACGTTCTAGTTTAAAGTAGTCTGAGCAAATGTTATTGATGCAAACTGAAGCTTCTGGGTTAGTATACAGTAATTTAATCCATGCACAAATGTTTGGGCCAAGCATTTTAACTTAAAAATGGCTCATCTGATGGACCAAAAAAAGAGGAGAACAGAGGAGAAAAGAAGGGGAAGAAAAAAAAAACAACAGAAGGGTGACGTCAGATGAAGAAATGTGAGGTCATCTGATTTGGACCTCAGAAAACATAACTATGAACAGCGCCAATTGCTAAACCAAAAGCCACCTAGAACATCCACTCCTTGGGACTAATGATCTTCAGTAAGTTTTTCTAAGACTGTTTATATCTAGTCTTTGCTATCTATTATCTTATATTATTTTTTCGTCTATTTGGTATTCTTATATGTTAATAAATACTATGTTGCTGTTGTATTTTCTATACTTTGTCTTTTATTTAGTGTGATTGAAATAATAAATAAGCATAAACTGCGAGTTAGATGGTCTATTCACAGAGTTTATCAAGGCTATTAGAGTTTGGTCAGTTAGTAGCATATAACCAAAAGAATTGAGCTTTTCTATGTGTCGCAAGGGTACCCACATGTTTGTTAGAGCTGGTGATAGTGTATCCCTTGTCATAAAAGCTAACCAGAGACATCAAAAAGGTTTCAGGCAGCCACCCGTATATTATGACCTGGCTGCAAATGGGTAATTTTTTTGAGTTGTTGGTCCAAAACAGAAGTGATTTAATCCTCAAGAAACAGTAACAAAATCATAGTGTCAGAAATTGACAGACCTTTTTTATTTATAAGAAAATGCGTTTTAGATATTATTGATAATTTTATGATAATTTCTAAATATGATCCAACATACAACAAATGGAATTTTACGTTAGTATTTGACTAAGGTACTGAGACGGTAAGTGGTCACGTGACAGAAAAATGAAAGACTCGAGGAATGAACTAATAAATTCTGTTTCCGGCTCAGATTGCATAGGTTAAACTTATGGAGGTGTGACGTGATGAACAAACGACTCAAACCCGAAGACTGGAGAGATATGAACTAATCAATTCTTTTTCCGGCTCAGACTGCCTTGGTCAGCTAATTGGGCTGTAACATGACGAATGAATGACTCAAACCCGAAAACTTGTCAGATAAGAGGCGAGGTGAGTGAATCATAGACTAAAGACCCAGGTAAACAATGAATTAATATTTTCTGTTTCTTAGAGCATTACAGTTTTGTCTTGTTTGTAGTGTGATCAACATTTATGTAAGCAGTAGATGTGTTAGGGAGGTAACAGGTAACATTTTAATTATATTTTGCTAAAATGAACGAAATGACTCGAAAAAAGATTCGTTCATTTTGCTGAACGAGACTCAAAGGTCCGAGTCGGTAAAATGACCCGAACTTCCCATCACTAATTTAAGGCTGTAAAGATGGTGGCTTTAAAGGTCGAGATAGGAAGTGATGTCATCAGGACCAGAATTGACATCATCAGGTGTCCCAGAACTGGAAGTGACATCATCAGGGCCGAAAGAGACGTCATCAGAGATGCCAGAATCAAAAGTGACATCATCATTGGTGTCAGAAATGGAAGTGCTGTTATCAGAGGTGCCGGAACCCAGTTGGACTTCCCGTGAATGGTCTGCAGAGGATTGATAGAGAAGGTCAGCGCACCTCGCCACCCCCTGGTCAGGTGTGGAACTTGCATTATTCAGACCGTTTAGTTGCCTGCCATGTGCACGTGTGTGACACCCTATATCGAAAATGTTGTAGAGAATATTAAGAAGTGACTAGCAATTGACACCACTTGAGACTTTGCCTAGATGGGATCTCTGAGTATGCGTGTGTAGCTGTGTCCTATGTGGAATATGATAGAGTGACTGGCAATTTGCACCACTCAAGACTTTATCTGGCTAGGATCGCTATGTGTGTGTGTGTGTATCTGTGTGTGTGTGGTAATCTTCAAGGGCAAGAGTACATCAGCCCAATAAATGTTCCTGGTAAGTCTGAAACATTTCACGATTACACAAGTTACTTCTTCAAAAACTTGCTATGTATGCATTTGCCACAAAAAACTGTTTTTTAAAGTTAAGCATTTTCTATACATTTTTTTTTAAATATTGTGCCCGTACTGGCACTTTACAATTGAGGCTAATGAAGTATAAAAATTGGAATTGACTAAATTAAGCCAGTTGGGTTTTCTAGAGACATTATGAGTTGGTTGAAACCTTCAAAAGTAAAACTCTTACATCTGTTTGGAGGAGAAGTCTTCAAAGTAAATAGCAAATATAGCAGGTATAGTGATGGAGCTTAGGAATACAGCTGTCCTCTAGAGAAACTTTGGCAAATGGCCGATCAGGTGATTGGGCTCCCTGCTTATTCTATCTGCAGTTAGACTGATTTCTGATGAGTCATCCAAGACTACACAGTAAAGAGTACATGGTATTGTTAACCAATAAACTACAGAACTAGAAAGAAGCACTAATGCAACATTATTTTGCAAAAGAAAAAAAACTTACCTTTTTGTAAAACAACTCAAGTTTTATGTATATGGCAAGAAACACATTTTTTTCTGACACATAAAATAAATATATAGCACTCCTAATCCGCCTACATATTTTAAAGAACTAATAGGTTTTTATTCTTTTGAATTCTCCTTCATGGTCTATAATTGCAGTTTTGACCACTTTAATCTTCTCTTCTCCGTTTTTATTGGTGACTAGGCATTACCTTGATGTATTTAGTTTGTTGATTTAGATTTGGACTGTATACTTTGTAATGGATGTTACTTCAAAGCCTGTAATTCGAAAAAAAACTTTATATGGACCAGAATTCTTACATCTTAAATCCCTTGATTTTATCTTTGGCGCAGTTCAAAGCTTCTTGCATTTTCAGATAAGATCAAAGCTTATTGAGGCCATAAATACCTGGTTTTTCCGCCTTTGCTACATTCTTGGAATTTTTAATAATCTTTCTGAAGGTCTGGCAGCTCTTGTTTGATATAGTTCATCAAGCTCAGAACTAATGAAACAGATGTCTCTGAGAAACATTTTTGTTAAACTTCTTACGTACAGTATGACTTTGTACTCTCTTGTGTGTTCTATTTTTAACATGAGCACCATTTATAATTTCTCTGTTGTCTGTGGTTATGTTCTGGTTGGGGAGGGAAATTAATAACCACTTGAATGAAGAAAACCCATCCTGGGTTCCATAATTAATAAGTAATCAGTAAACCAAATGGTCTTGTACCGCTCTCAGAACCGGCACGATTATAATACACGCTGCCCTATTTGAGAGGCAGCAAAAAGAAAAAGAAAACAAATAATCCGGGACGCGAGTGACCAACACTACTTTCCTACTTCACCACTTCAATTATTGAGATACACCAGAGAAAGCAGGATCAAGCAAAAATGATTATTGGCAGACAATATATAGGATCACTGTAACAACAAAAAACCTTATATACATAATATCGCTCTGCAGCGCTTTCCTTCACCACACCAATCATAACACCAACACTTGAAAACATACATTACTAATAAAGACTTGAACAAATGGAAACACAACAAAAAACCAATGGATTTATAGTCTTTTAAATCTTATCTGTACGGAGCGTTGAGCTCAGTATGTAGTGGGGAATGAGAAGCCGACCATATCTCTTGTTCTGGGAAACGTTCCGATTAACAGTTCCTTGTGCTGGCCCGTCAAGTCCTCTCCCGTATTCCTTCCTCCCGAAAGAAAAAATAATTTGCTTGGAAATTAACCCGGGTTCACCTGACGATATCCAAGAGGTGTTAATCCTTTCCCTCGTGCCTTTTTCTGTTATGGCCTCCTTCCTTCTCTTTTTTCCCGCCACCTATTTACATTCGGATAGCTCCTCCCCGTACAGTCTGTTGGCCCTCCAAGCCAGGTGCTCCCCTCCCTCTTTATAAAGGGCTGGCCCTAAACATAAAGACATACCACAAAACCAGGTATGGGAAAAGGTACAGACTTACAGGTACATATCCATATTTCATTTGACCGTTACAGTCTTGTTGATCTCAGTGATTTTTTTCCTTATATCCTTTACCTAAACCTTTGCATTTTTCTAAATTGTGGCCAGCATAGACAACTGTGTAATCCATCCATCCATTATCCAACCCGCTATATCCTAACTACAGGGTCACAGGGGTCTGCTGGAGCCAATCTCAGCTAACACAGGGTGCAAGGCAGAAAATAAACCCCGGGCAGGGCAACAGCCCACCGCAGCAACTGTGCAATTGCAAGTCTAAATGCTCATATGCTGAGAACACCAACATCCAAACACCAACAAATCTTCAATGCCTTACACTATCCTACATTAGCATTTCTCACAAAGATCAATTCACACTTCTTCTGTCTTTGCAGAGTTACAGTACTCTGAGTGGTGCATATGTTGTTATTATAAACTAACAGGAATGGGAGTTCACAGTAACTTGGCTCCGACTCAGGAAGCAGAATACAACGGTGTGAGGAACCTTATCAGAGATGGCTGATGGTATCAGTTTGTTTTCCACAGTGATCAGTGCTGGGGCCACAGCTATTTTTAATATATATAAATGATTCAGATAGGAATAGAAATGACAAGCTGATTAAATTTGCAGATGATATCAAGTTAAGTGGATTGGCAGATGATCTTGAAGCTGTTGAATCATTACAGAGGGACTTGGACAGCATTCAGACATGTGGCAGATGAAAATTAATGTAAATAAATGTAAAGTAGTACATGTAGTAAAAATGTTAGGTTTGAATACATAATGGGGGGTCTGAAAATCGAAAGTACACCTTCAGAGGTTTATTTTTCTCCTATGGAGTTTTTTGTTTTCCTCTTCTCTGTGTCAGCTGGTCAGATAATCACATTTAGGAATCTAGAATGTCATCTACATCCTAAATCAACAGAAATCACTATGGATTGTTTTATTGCTTTTGTATATTTTCATTAACTTTTAATAACATCAAACTATTTCTACTCAAAGGGATGCAATGTACATATGCCTAGGTAAAATGTAGATACACACTGTATATATATTTTTATATATATTAATTAAATCTGGTTGTTCTCAACCTTAATGTATAAATATTTTAATTAGAAAACCTTTTTCTAATAAGAGTAAGGGTTTGTCTTGCACTTTAGTAGTTAACTTTTGCTTAACCATATCTGGTTGATTTTGTATTTAGCATATTTACATTTACTATAAATTATCATAATATTAATTAATAATAATAATCCAAGTAAATGTGGTATATATTTGTTTTTGTTAAATAATCGGTGGGAAATGTATGATAGGGTACTATATAAATAAAGTTTTTATGAGAAGGGTTTAGGAGGGGTGGCATGGTGGTGCAGTGGGTAGCGCTGCTGCCTCGCAGTATGGAGACTGGGGGTTCGCTTCCCAGGTCGTCCCATCGTGGAGTCTGCATGTTCTCCCCGTGTCTGCATGGGTTTCCTCCCACAGTCCAAAGACATGCAGGTTAGGTGCATTGGCAGTCCTAAATTGTCCCTAGTGTGTGCTTGGTGTATGTGTGCCCTGCGGTGGGCTGGTGCCGTGCCTGGGTTTTTTTTCCTGCCTTACACCCTGTGTTGGCTGGGATTGGTTCCAGCACACCCCCGTGACCCTGTGCTAAGATATAGAGGGTTAGTGAATGACTGATTATATTATATTATATTATATTATATTATATTATATTATATTATACTAGCAGACCTGGCGCGCTTCGCTGCACGTTTAAACGGTTAGTTTTGGCAGCGGATCGTGGTTTTTCCAATCTAGACATCCTGTCTTTTTCAGATTCTTTTAACCGCCTGGTTTCGGCAGCCAATCGTCCTTTTCCCAATCTAGAAATCCTGTCTTCTTTAGATTCGTTTAACCGCCTGATTTGGGAAGCGAATCGTTTTTTTTTTCTAACGTAGAAGTCGTTTCTTGTTGAGATTCGTTTAATCGCCTGGTTTTGGCAGCCAAGCGCTTTTTTTTCAACCTAGAAGACCTCTCTTGAGATCCGTTTAATGGCCTCGTTGATTGCATGTCTTCCAAGGTAGTTTCAATACTTGCACGGAGTCTTCTCCCTTTTATGAGTGACTGTGTGAGTACCGCGTGTACTAAACAGTAAATTAGTAAAGGAGAAAGGACTAAACACTAAGGAAAAAGAACGCAAGACCGCGTCAGCTGGGGCGCTGAGCTCGGAGCGAAATGAAGTGAATGAAATGACGTGAATGGGAAAGGGAGTTGATCACGTGACTCCCCCACCCCACTTAACTCTCAATCCCTCCACAAACACACAAACACAGTCTCTCGGATCCCAACTCTCCTTTATATATATAGATTATATTATATTATATTCTGTGAGGGGCTGGCACCCTGCCCGGGGTTTGTTTCCTGCCTTGCGCCCTGTGTTGGCTGGGATTGGCTCCAGCAGACCCCCGTGACCCTGTGCTAGGATATAGAGGGTTGGATAATGGATGGATGGATGGGTTTAGGAGTCATAATGGAGTCATTACTATCAACTTCCAGAGAGTGCACAGAAGCCATTAAGAAGGCTAACAGAATACCAGGTTATATAGTGCATTAATGTGTAGATTGCAAGTCCAAGGAGGAATAAACTTAACCTTTATTCTTAAAGGTTAAGTTTTGGTATTTTTCTTCACAAAAATGATATATACACATTTCCACTCAAAATTCTATTCTAATGTTAAGTGTTTTTTTTTTTTATGAATTTTAAAAAATGCATAGCCTGTCCTGGCATTTTAAAATAGAAGTCATGGAGCCTAGGGCAAAGAAAAGCCTAAAAGCTTACCAAATATGTTTACTACTGAAAACAGGTAAATAGATACTTGGTCATATAGGAGAATATAACATGTGTATAAGCTTACATTTTGAAGAAAAATATAAATAAAAATTAAAAAAAAGACATACAATTAAAAGATACAATTTTGAAGGCTTAATTCCCATCACAGATTTTTGCACCATTTGAATTGACAAAGACTCAAAGCCAGTGGAAACCAAAGGATCCATACAATTTATACAAAACTTTGTGAATACTTGCAAAAGATTTTTCTGCTATTGGTAACCTTTTAGGGAACAATTTTCTTGTTTCATGTGCTTATTTTCATTAGATTAGATAAACTTTATTAATCTCCATTTTTTCTTTTTATTTTATTTGAAGAAAATAACATTGCATACAATGAAGTCCAACTTATATTAGTGAGGGTTTTGGAGCTATTTTTTAGGAAATTTATCATTTCTTTTCACTGCTATGCTGATGATACTCAGGTTTATATTCCTGTCTGCAACTATGCAATGAATCAAATGCACAACTGTCTTTCTGAACTAAGATCCTGGATGGCTAATAATTTTCTTGATCTGAATCAAAATAAAACGGAGGTGTTTATAGTGGGTCCATCAGCTAAAGCCCAAATTGGTCTTGGACTTCTCGGCTCTTTCTCTTTTCTTTTGCAAACCTCAAGTCCGCAATCTTGGTGTTATCTTTGACAGTAACCTCTCTTTTGAAAAACAAGTAAATTCTGTAGTCAAGAGTTGCTTTTCCAGCTTCATCTTTCAGGTAAGATCAAGCCTTTTTTATCTTCTAGGGATCTTGAGAAAGCTACTCATTTTATCTTTTCTCGCCTTGATTACTGCAACTCGCTGTATTCTGGGATTAGCAAATCTCTGATACGCAGGTTACAGTTGGTCCAGAATGCTGCCGCTCGCTTTCTGGTTGGGCCAAGAAAGTCTAACTCTGTTTCTGCTATTTTAGCTTCTTTACACTGGCTGCCTGTCAGTTTTTCGAATTGATTTTAAAATCTTGTTGCTAGTATTTAAATCTTTACGTGGGCTCGCTCCTGCCTATTTATCTGAATTGTGTGCTTTACACCAGCCATCCAGAGTGCTTAGATCTTCTGGTCAGTTGTCTCTTGTTGTCCCTCGTACCAAATGTAAAACTAAGGGGGATAGACAGGACTTTTACAACTGCTGCTCCTCGCCTGTGGGACTCTTTACCTCATCACATAAAGGAGTCGTCTACAACTGAACTGTTCAAAACGAGATTAAAGACTCATTTCTATTCACTTGCATTCTGTGACCTTCAGTAATGCTGATGGTTTCCTCATTGTGATTATGTAAGATTACTTCTATTTATTACCTATCTTATTTTATGTTCATATATTTTATTTCTATTTATGTTATTCATGTTAATTGTACGTCTTTCTTTTATTCTGTCATTGTAAAGCACTTTGGCCACAGCATTCCTATGTTGCTTTAAATGTGCTATATAAATAGACATTGACATTATACACCAAATGACTTCAAATTCAAACTAGAAAAACAGTCTCATTCATATATTTATGCCAAAAATATATGTGATATGCATGTTGTATTCTTCGAATGTATTATTATTTGCATTTATCATTTATTCTTCAATTATATCATATTACTATTTACCTGTTTTCAGCTATTTTCTGTGTTGCCATTAGTGATGAGAGAACTTCACGTTGTTCACTTCACCTCGAGTTCAAAGAAATCATAGAAGTGTTTCACAAATTCACCGGACTGCATTGAAGTCAATGGGGAATACTAACTGAACTAAATTTGACTGGATTATAATGGTGCAATGATCTTTAAAGTGTCCCTGAGAGTGAGAGAAACATCTGCCAACTATACTGGGCCAATTACTGACACCAAAAAGTTGACCTGAGCTGTGCAGCAGCAGTGCCAACCACTGTACCACCTGTCTAGTTGAAATCCACTCCAATCACCACTTTCTGCCCCTTGGGTACACTGTCCATCACTCATCCAACTCACTCCAGAAATCTTCTTTCTCATTCATCACACACCCAACTTGCGGTGCATATGCACTAACAACATTCATCATCGCACCTCCAATTTCCAGCTTCATAATCATTACTCTGCCTGACACTCTTTTCACCTCCAAAGCACTCTTGACTTGCTGTTCCTTCAGAATAACTCCTACCCAATTTCTCCTTCCATCCACATCATGATTAAACAATTTGAATCCACCTCCGATCCACCTGGCCTTACTCCCCTTCCATTTAGTCTCTTGCACGCACAATGTTTCAACCTTCCTTCTCTCCATCATATCTGCTAACTCTCTCTCCTTACCAGTCATACTGCCAACATTTAAAGTTCCTACCCTCAGTTCCACTCTCTTTACCTTCCTCCTTTCCTCCTGCCTTAGGACATGTTTCCACCCTCTTCTTCTCCTTCTTCGGCCAACAGAAGCCCAATTTCTGGCAGCACCCTGTTGGCTAACAGTACTGGTTGTGGTCGTTATTAACCCGGGCCTTGACTGATCCATTATGGAAATTTGCATTGTTGTCCACGTATTGATCTGGCAAAATTTTACCCTTCCTTACGTAATCCTCTCCATTTATCCAGGCTTGGGACCGGTACGAGGAAACACACTCGTTTGTGCATCCCCTGTGGCTGGGTTTCTGAACTGTTTTCAACTACTTGAGTATTATAATTGTTTTCACTTTATTTACAGTTTCTTTAATTGAGTAAATGTTTTCTGTTCTTTTCTTACTTTAAATATATTAATTTGATATTTTCACTATATTGAATACTGGTTATGCTTATTATTTACTACGCTTGCCTAGCAGCATATTCAGAAAGGCCCCGTATTCCCTTCCTTTCTTTCTTTCTGTCTCTCTCTTCCGCCTACCAGTTAAGTTTATCGCCAGAGTTGCTTCAGGACTCTACACTGAATGGCTTCTGGATCTGAGGCAGCTTTATACCATTTACTGCCCAGAATTACTTTTAGGTCAGTATAAACTGCATTTCCTGCAAACACAATGGGCTGCATTGCAGCCCACCATCTCCTGTGGTCCTCACTGTCCTGGACCTTTTATAAACCTGGATAGTACCTTGGCTGTCTGCACTATTTGTGGTGGCAACACAGTCCCATATGGATGCTTCAGTGCTCTCTCATAGCCAGGAAGTTTTTCCACGTCTGTCTGTCCATTTCTGGCCTGTTTCTGTCTATACTTGTTTTGGCATTCCTTGTTTAGATGTGTTCTGGGGCATCTTCTGGGCAAACAAAAGGTACTGCACCAGCAGTGTACTAGTTATTGCACTGGCTTTCCAACTCACTTGAAAGACGTTTCTCCTTTACATGATGAGCCTTGCTGCATACTTAACCATCATGCCTGATATTCTGGCTTTAACTAGAGGGCCTCCATTACACTATGTTGAAAATAGGTACTTCAATCAGTCAGAGAATTAGCTGCATAGTTTATGCTTATGCAAATGATATTCATCATTATTTTACTCTTGTACTTGGACATTCTAGAATATTCCTAAGACTGGTTTAGCAGGGGGTAATTGTAATAGTTAACAAGGCTTCCTGAGCCTTTATACTGGCTACGACAATCATTGACAAAGACAAGTGATACTATCAGAATACATTCCATAGCTGAAAAGATGGCAAATGAAATGCATTCATTCATAAAAGGGTCTTACATTTTCTATACTCAAAAAATCTTGGGGATGAAAATTAATTGTACTGGTATATAGTGAACTATGCATTTACATAAATTACACTAAATACTGTTCCTCTCAATAATCTTTTTTCTTTCTTTCTTTTTTTAACATGCATTTCACAAAACTTTAAGAGCATTTTTCATCTGATCTTATCTACTTTGACAGAATATTTTAGGCATGAGTGATATCATGTTGCACAAATGCCAACATTATTCCCAAACTTCAGGGAATTCAGGCAAACTACGTAGAACATCCCAGTTAGCAATTCTTAATTAGATAAATGGAATATTAAGAAAATGTATTAACTGAACAAAATACCATACCAGTTTCTAAGCCATTTTCTTAATTCTGAGCAGGGCAGTGGGTGCAGGGTGGCTATAACAGCAAGCAAAGGGCACAAGATAGCAGGGGAACACACCACACACGCAAACTCAAGGGACAATTTAGTCAATCAATCAATCAACATTTATTTATATAGCACATATTCATACAAAAAAAAGGTAGCTCAAAGTGCTTTACAAAATGAATACAAAAATAGAAGACACAATAAAAAATAAACATAAGTCAACATTAATTAACATAGAATAAGTAAGGTCCGATGGCCAGGGTGGACAGAAAAAAAAAACTCCAAAAGCTGGAGAAAAAAAATAAAATCTGCAGGGGTTCCAGACCACGAGACCGCCCAGTCCCCTCTGGGCAAGTGTCACCATTCCATCTAATCTGCATGTCATGCACACAAACTCAAGGGACAATTTAATGTCACCAATCCATCTAATCTGCATGTCATGCACACAAACTCAAGGGACAATTTAGTGTCACCAATCCATCTAATGTGCATGTCTTTGGACTGTGGGAGGAAACCCACACAAACACAGGAAGAACATGTAAACTCCATGAAGGGAGGACTTGCAATAGAAACCCTGGTTTCCTTACTGTAAAGCAGCAGTGCTACCACTACATCAACATGCCACCCTTCGTCCAAAATATTTTATCATATGGACACTTATGCAATGGTTTAAAGATCTGTGTCACGGAACAATAATTATCTGGGTTTGATGGAGTTTGTGTGATTGCTTTCATTATTTCCCTGTTTGATTTCAAGACTCCACACATATTAGATTTGTTTCTTCCAATTTAGTTCTTGGTCATCTTTCTCTTCCCTTCTGGTCCTAATCCCTTGCCTGTTGAAATGACTCCACTCATGATTAATCTGTTCAAATTGGGTTTCATGCCGGTGGTAACTCAAAAGATGCATTTCCAACTCTGCAGCAGAGAAGAGTACTGCATGTAGGTAACTTTTATGATTGTCAGACCAGATTTACTGTATGTTCAATGGGTGAGATCCTTGTCATTCTGAAGAATGGAGTGAAGTGGATCATGTGGGATCATTAACTACTGATTAGCTGTAAACTTGTCTTCTGAGAGGATGAATACAAACAACCAGTGATCAAAGCAGTTATTGAACGGCTAGAAAAACGTAACTGCTGGAATCAGACACTAATGCCTGCTGACTGTAAAGGCTGCTTCTTGTGTTTATTAGGGCAAACACCACTGTCAATGGAGTTGCTAGTTCAATAAAGTGCTCACTGGCAAGCACAAAATTATTATTATTATTATTGTGACACTATCAGTCATGAGGAGTCTCTCCGTTTGTCTCGGCATATCTTATTTTTCATTTTCAAAAAAATGAAAGGATTTGGTACAGTTGAAACAAGCATGTTAGTGTCAAACCAACTTTATGTCCACATAACTGCTAGGACAAGGTCTTCTAAATGAGCAACCAGGCTGCCACGGATTGATGCCTAAAGTGATGGAGATGGGCACATCCATATGTTTAATTCATGTGTCTCTCTTAAATAGCACTTGTAATGCTGCTCTGAATTGGGTTTGGGAGATGTTCTCCTTATGAATTGAACCTATGTAAATCAGAATATTAAAGAGAATTAGCAATGATGTTGTGAAACATGAATATTGATGACATTTGCTATGTTACTTAGTAACACTGGCTTCGCCTTAGGCTGTCAATAAGCATCTCTCTGTATTGCTAAAAATATCTAAGTAGAAGAAGTAGCTAAGGGATTACATTTCTGTCGGAGAAGACACTTGCATTCGAATCGTTCTACTATATGTTCAATGCTCTGTGCTTCTTTTAACAGTGACAGAGGAATTAACCAAATGGAACTTTTCAAATCCAATACAGCTACAGTACATCTCTAGAAAAAAATAGAAAATCACTATAAATCGATATATTTTGGGTAGACCAAATTGGTAAAGTGGTGTTTGTATCTTTCAATGAATAACACGGTGTGGTTAGTTTAAGGGATGACAATTCAAATGAGTTAGACCAGTGCTTCCCAAACTCGGTCCTGGGGACTCCCTGTGGCTTCAGGTTTTTGTTCCAATCAGCTTCATAATCAGTGACAATGCCTGATAACGCTGAGCTCATTTAATTAGCTGGTATTTTTTTTTATCTCTTTTTCTACATTTGGAAAAGCACGGCAGCATGATTTTTACACTTTTTATAAGACATTTAGAAATATTTCTGCTTTTGCTATAGATTTATATGCTTAACTCTCTTTTGTTGATTTCATTCTATTTTGCCTTTTCTTTGTGCAATTTTCCCCTTTCGTTGTATCTTATTAATGACAATTAAAAATAAGCAGAGCAGACATCCAGGCAAACAACACTGAATAATCAAAGACTGCAACTACTCTAGAGACAGAGCCACTAATTAGTAAATAACGGATTAATTAAACAATTAGAATATCTAGAAAGGCAGAATGAAAATCAAGATGAAAATATTGTTAAAAAGAAAAAATGACATTATTCCCATATAACTGCTTGGTATATTTAATATATATATATATATATATATATATATATATATATATATATATTGTGGTCCCCGGCCGGGACGCCCAGGAGGAGGAGAGGAGGGCTTGTGCGTCCTCCAGACTGCGAGGGGGCGTCCGTCCTGGTTATATTGGGGACCACAGGTACAGGGCTTGAAAGCCCAGCCCTGTAGGGACCTGTGGTCACCGCCAGGCGGCGCCCCGATGCCGGTTTACCCCGTGTGGTCTTTGGCCGGGGATGGAGCCCGGCCGGACGTCTTGGAAGACCGGAGGAGGGCGTGTGCCTCCTCCAGACTGAGAGAGGGCGTCCGTCCTGGTTATGCAGGAGGCCTCGGGTAGGGGGCTTGGAAGCCCAGCCCTGTAGGGACCTGTGGCCACTGCCAGGCGGCGCCCCAGTGCCTGTTTATCCCGGGAGCCCGGCACTTCCTGGTGTGGCGGGAAGACGACCGGGGAGACACGGACGGCTTCCGGGTGCGCAGCCGGCACTTCCGCCACACAGGGGTGTGGCCAACATTAAGTGCCGGGAAGCAGTTGGAGCCCATCCGGGTTCCCATAAAAGGGGCCGCCTCCCTCCAGTCATTGGTGGATGTCGGGAGGTAGCAGGACTGAATTGGAGAGAGAGGTTGGGAGGCGGCCAGGAAGGCACAAAGACTGTGGGCCCTGGACTTTGGGGAATCGGTGCAAGAGGCACTGGGGTTGTGAGTGCACGTATTTCATGTACATAGACTTTGCAAATAAACAGTGTGTGGTGAAAATATGTTTTCCGTCTGTGTGTGTCCGGGCCAGCGTTCACAATATATATATATATATATATATATATATATTTTACCAAACTTAGTTTTCTAATGTCTATATTGTTTCCAAAACACAGAACTTGGGAACTAACACATCACTTAATTAGCCCAGGAGTCCAATTAAAAGCAGAAGCTGGTTGGAACAAAAACCTGCAGCCACAGGAGTCCACCAGGACCGAGTTTGGGAAGCACCGAGTCAGACAATGAGTGCATGGCGTAGCCTTCAGGTGCATTCGGCGACTACGTTAACTGAAATGAAAGTTGGAGCGTTTCACATTTTTATTTACTTCATCCAAGAGTCACTTATTACATTTTTCTTTATTACAACAAGTAGTAGGGAGTTGTACCGGAACAACAACAACGTGGCATGTTTTCATACAAGCAATGTAGCTCAAAGTAATATAAAAGAAGAGTTACGAGAGAGAAAAAAAACAGCAAGTTAAAAACAGATTATATATATCTAAATTAATAATATATAAAAATTAATTTAAAAAGAATCAATATGCACTTACATACTGTATACTAGCAGTAGAATCTTAATGAGAAGATAAGTTTATTAAGTCCATTAAGTTAAGTCCGATCTATGGTCAGATGTTCAGGGAGGACAAGAAAATAAAACAACAACAACAACAAAAAAAAAAAAACACTCCAGGGGTGAGATTATTAAATAATTTTGCAACAATGAGTCATATTCAAAAGTAATAGCAATAACAGAATGTAATGACATGTGTCAGTAGACTCCATTAAATATGTGCTTTTAAACTGCACTTTACAACAGAGTTAAAAATGGAGTACAAAGAGGCTTCTGGTGGCTCGGAAGCTTTCACACACAGTAGAGTCCAATTCAAGTGATGTGAAAATGGCATTGACTGACATGCGTTACTGGTGGAGGGCCTGTGATTAATTGCTGTTCAATTTTCTTAAACATAACATTTTTGAAAGTACAGCTAATAGAGTGGTACTGAATAATTAGCAACTGAAAAATATCTATGAATAGAAAATGACCAAAACTAGCATAAAATCAGTGTCAATATTAACTTATGAGCAGAGAAAAGAAACTGAAATAACTTCACCATCTAGCTATTAATATTAGGTACAACTCTGTCATTTATTAAAATGATGTAAATAAGTAAGAACTTGGAAAAGAGCTGATTCATTATATAACAGGTATATGAATGGTACACGATCAGCAAGGGGATCAGGGGCTTGCTGCAATTGTTCATGTATATATAGGACTGAAAGATCAGGGGCATAAGCCACTGCAGCCCCCCACCTCCTGATGTAACTGTTCATTTTTAAAGCTGTCCTCTGTTTGTATCAGTTAGAGCAGCTACACCTTTCACAGCAACACTTTATGATTATCTTTCAAGGAGTTCAGATAGGGAATATCCTGTTACAGTAAATGTTCTTTTTTAATTTCAATTGTGTAGGCTACAGTATGCTATGCTTACTCTTATGTCACTTGCAGTGTCTCTTCCAGTGTACAATTTATTCTTTACAAGCAAAATACCCGAGCTCCGCAGTGGAGAAGTAGTGTGTTAAAGAAGTTATGAAAAAGAAAAGGAAACATTTTAAAAATAACATCACCTGATTGTCCATGTAATTGTTTTGTGAGTGTTATGAGTGTT
Organism: Polypterus senegalus; assembly: GCF_016835505.1. Lineage (NCBI taxonomy): Eukaryota > Metazoa > Chordata > Cladistia > Polypteriformes > Polypteridae > Polypterus > Polypterus senegalus. The sequence continues at coordinate 29,151,217 of NC_053155.1, read as the reverse complement.
GGTGTCATCAAGGATTCGATTATCATTATTTCTTACAATTAGGTTCGTATTTGGAGGATGTGTTGTGTTTAAATTACATTCTGTGTTTGTCAACCGTTGTAAAGATAACAGGTTTCATTCATCGAAGTGTTCACTACCCAAATCGCTAAAGGCAAGGAGGCGCGTATTTTGAACGAAAAGGGAGAAGACAGCGAAGGAGTGGAAAAGTGAGAAGGAAAACTGTTTAAATAAACAGCTGGGAAGGTGAATGGAAAGAAACAGCCAGCGGTAAAGCAAGGAAGACTCCATAATAAGGATGGTTGGGTGCACGTAGAAGGTGTAACAATAGGATTGTTAAGCCTTATGATAATGTTCCCGCACAGAGGGAGAAGTACAGAATAGGGAACCCCGTGTGACTGTTCTGCTGTTCTCCTTCGACAGTTCTGTGGCTCTGCATATTTGTATGTACCTCTCTAAACCTGCATCACTGGTTCCGCACACAATTCGGTCACATATAAGGGAACTTTTAATCTCCCCAAAATTGCATGTGCCAGCTAACACTCTCGGATCTGTGACGTAGTTGTCTATATTTTCTCCCCTTGCCTGATTTCTTGAAAAAAATCCTCTCTACAGTTTTGTTTATTTTCAGGTTATAATGTTTATCAAATTTACATATCATCAAGGTCATGGTTAACTCATCAGGTCTTACATCACCGGTCAGCGCCTGACACAATTCTCTGCCGCTCTCTCCAATAAGATAACGGAATAATCTGACCTTAGTGTTTTCCTCTGCCTCCAGCTTTGCAAGTTCTGTGAATAATCTGAACTCGTCCTTTCATGTTCTCCATGACTTTGTAACGGCCGACCCCTTTACCCAGCCGACAGCTACACCTCCAAGACCTGTGGCCTGGATAATTTACTGAGAAATAATCTACCTATCAAGCCGTACTTCTAACCAATTAAAATTTTCCAAACAATCGACGGTGTAAATGTAAGTACACAAAAGCAGGATGTAAAATTAAATGGATTAAATGAAACAAGACATGCAAAAAACTGAAAACAGATATAAATATAAATATCCCTCCACCCCAGCAACAAGACACCACCAAATATAAATACAACAAAAACCCTCCCTTGCCCCTGTAACATATAACACACAACACGAATAACAAAATGACTGATAAACTGAATCATTGTGAACTTGAGTCCGATTATAAAACTGTCCTGAATACGGATGACTGAACTAGGGGTAAATGCGTTGTTTGATTTTCCCGGCGATTAGAGCAACCTCACCGTGATTCCTCAGCGTATGGTGGACGGTGAAACGACCCCGGGGTCTCAGCAGATGGAGGTTGAAAGACAGTCCAGCAAAATGAAAAGCAAACTGGTGAAAAGGCGCGATGTGAAAAAACAGCAAGCAAGTTGAAAAGTGGTTGAAACAAAATGGTCTTCCTTCTCCTTCTCCTTCCTTCCTTCTTCTTCTTCTTCTTCTCTCTCTCTCTCTCTCTCTCTGATTACTTAAATAATCTATGTGACAGCTGTGATTGATTAATTAAGAACAGGTGTTTTCCAGTTTTGCGGCTGTGGTCTCCTTCCATCATCCGTCCTCCTTTACGGGGACGGCATTAACTGCTACACATACAAACAGCAAACGGGACCATTAAAAGAGACGCACTCAGAACTGACATTTAACACTAACTGTGTGGCCCCGCTACAACTTCGCCAGGTCTTTAGCATCAAAGCTTAATGTCAGCGGCGGTCTCAGACCCTCCATTTTCTTTTCGTGTTAGCGTCTCCGCGTCCTGAACTTTTAACAGCAAACTTCCGTGACTTTCAGAGCAGTTCTGTCACCTACGATGCCACCAGGTTTCTCTGTCGAGATTATTAAAAGGCACAGCCTCACGCTTCCAGTTTATGTCTGTTTATTTCACAGTAGTTAAAGCCAGAACAAAGTCAGTTCACGTGAGCCGCTCGGAGTACATGTATCGAAGCTTCTCAGTTGTGCTTGTGCTATCTCGTGTGATCTATCTGGCATGTCAAATGCCAGCGGCAGCCTGTCTATAAACTTAATTTAAACTTAAGGCTTACACTGTGCTTTGTTTCCGCAGTAGCTGCACTTATGAATATGCTTGTATGCATCACTCACTTCATATTCTTTTGCTACCTTCTCAATTGTAAGCACAGTCCTTCACCCGCGAATATTTCGCAGCAGTTTGTCTATTGGATAACTGCTGATGGACGCCCTTATATGGGCAGGCACAACTCCCCCTCTCACGGCGAACGAGCTGCAGGCTATAGCCATATACATGGACGAAAGTATGCTCCAGTTATGACCGCTACGTGTAGAATTTCGAAATGAAACCTGCCTAACTTTTGTAAGTAAGCTGTAAGGAATGAGCCTGCCAAATTTCAGCCTTCTACCTACATGGGAAGTTGGAGAATTAGTGATGAGTGAGTGAGTGAGTGAGTGAGTGAGTCAGTCAGTGAGTCAGTGAGTCAGTCAGTCAGTGAGGGCTTTGCCTTTTGGCTCCTTGAACCAGGCCCTTAACCTGTAATTGCTTTATCCTGCGTATGATGTTAACCTGCAAGCAGGTCCTCCAACTTGGGAGTTAGTGGCAGGAATGGAACTCCAGCCACTGTAAAAAAATCACACTGTTCCACCACGGTGCTCTGTCATTATGGGTTATTGAATGTAGCTTGAAGGGCAAAAAGTATGTGTAAGAGCGAATTTCAGAAGGTTAATGTTAAATTCACATAAGCGTCTGCTTAATTTTAACAGAATATCAGTTTCTCCTAGTTACGTAGAATATGGTATAACATTTTACCCTCTGTAAGTTAATATGAAACAGAGCCTTCTTAGCTATACAGTAGTACCTCTGGTCACGACCATAATTTGTTCCAAAACTCTGGACGCGACCTGAACGTAATTTCCTCATAAGATTGTATGTAAATACAATTAATCTGTTCCAGACCATACAAACTGTATGTAAATATATTTTTTAAGTACAAAATTAGTTAATTATACCATAGAATGCACAGTTTAATAGTAAACTAAATGTAAAAACATTGCATAACACTGAGAAACCATTGAACAACAGAGAAAACTAACATTGTAAGAGTTCACGCTAGACCCTTACGAACCACTTGCTGTAAACACTTTTTTTTATGAGTTTCAAGCACTGGGAAAAAAAATTAAATGCCACTTCTCTTGTGAAACTTTTCAAACCATTCTCTACTGGCTTTAAATGTCTCACCTTTGCCACTTGAAGAAGGATTTTGTTTTCAGCAAATCGCCATGAATATTCCTGGCTTTCTCACATGTGATCGCCTCACTTACACTATCCCCTGCTAGGTGCTTCTCCTTCAACCACACTAGCAACAGTTTTTCCACCTCTTCCAGCACTTGAGGCCTCTGCTTGGTTAACATTGTAACTCCTTTTGCAGCATCAGCTGCTTTGTTAGGCCCTGCACACGCAAACAAAAGAAAATGGAAAATGGAGAATGGGAAACTGGCCACTAGTGTTTTTGTTCGCCACCAGAGTGTGTGGTCATGAACAGATTTTTTGGCAAACTTTTTGGTCGGAACCCGATTTGTACGTGTTCAGAAATGTTCATGACCAGAGGTTCTATTGTATATGTACAACAGGGTGTTAATTAAGCCAGTTATGAAATAGTCTCACTGCTAGCATGGACTGTTAGATTAGTTTATAAATATGGCATTTGGCATACTGTTTTCTGACTGCGCGTATAGTTATACACATAATATGATTGTATGACCAAACAAGAGAAAAATAAAAAAAAAAGATAAATAAGCCTTGAACTGAACATTCTTTAAACAAGAACTTCTCTTTTCTTTGTAATATCAATTTTTTCTTTTTTTGTGTGAACTGTTTCTCTTGATTTTTACTAAAACTTTTAAAAAGAATATATTTGGATTGTGGATTTATTTGAAAACGTGTCACATTACTGCCTGAACTGTTCTATGCAGTAAACTAAAACCTGCAGAACTTTGGCACTTTTTGAGAAATGCAACTACAGTGTCCATATAAAATTAAATCTACAACACAATGAAGTGGGCAGAAAGTGAAAGGGTCAAAATACTTTCTGAATTCACTGCATGTGAAAATAAACAGTCCTAACCTGCAAAGTTAATATTCAGAATCTCTGAGGCTGCTAAGCACTGCACCACCATGCTGCTTAACTACAGTATGCCCATGGTGAAGTCACCAGCTGGTCCATGCTGCATGTATGTCAACAACTGTGGTGTGTCCTGATCTTGTACATCTTTATAGATGAAAGCATAAATCAAATACCTAACTATTAGAAGCTCATTTATTCACTGCAGCATTTTAGAGCACAGCCCTTTACAGGAAACACATAATCACAGATAAACGCACAGGCTGACCTTCTTGAGATTTTAATTCACTTGTATATTTTCTCTCTTTGAACTGCCTTTCCCAAGGTTTCTTCCATTTTTTCCCTGCAAGGTTTTTTTTGGAAGTTTTTTCTTGTCTTCTTAGATTGTCAAAGCTGGGGGGCTGTCAAGAGGCAGGGCCTGTTAAAGCCCATTGAGGCACTTCCTGTGTGATTTTGGGCTATACAACAATAAATTGTATTGTTTTGTATATTTTAGATTTGGATAAGGAAGTTAAAATATCTGCAGAAAAGTTATGTGCAAAAGTAAAAGCACCACACTCAGGAAGCAGTGCTACCCATCAGACCAGTCTACTGCTTCTGTGTACTCATTAGAATAGACATATGAAAATTGAATATGTCTGAATCACCCAATGCTCTGTCTGACTAATTTCTAACAAGTGTCATTTTTTCTACATATCTTTAAAATTCCTGAATAAAAATGATATCTTCATTAATCGGTTTTGTAATGCTATTCCACTGATGACTTTTCCAATAATTGCATCTCCCTGTTTCTTCTTTATTGATTTTAGCTTTTGTTTCAGTTATGGAAATGCAAAAATCAAAGTCATTTTAAATGCAGATGTTGAACTGGTAACAATTATTACAGTGATTCAGAGAATAAAACTCAAAATCTTAAAGAGAAAACATTATTAACAACCAAATCTAATAACAGCTACTCCCGTGTGGTTACTGAAAAACATTCTCCTCTCATTGTGGGTGATTATCAGTTGAAAGCGTATTCTGGAATGACACAGTCAATAGGCAATATCAGCATTTAGAAGTTTCTTTTTTATCAGATACGATACACATTAACCTCCTATCATATTTAAAGTAGGTTCTGAAAAAGTGTATTCTCCTTGACATTTTAATAGAACAAGGAAAAAACACAAAATGCAAATCCGTTAAAGTGTGTGTTACAACCAAGAGGTGATCAGACACCCAGAGAGATCCATCCATCCATTATCCAACCCCCTATATCCTAACTACAGGGTCACCGGGGGTCTGCTGGAGCCAATCCCAGCCAGAAATGAATCGGACTTTGCAGCTGCATGAAAAAAAAAAAAAATGTAGTACGTCCAGTTAGCAGAAATAGCTCAAATGTTGATAGAAATCTATGTTTTGTACCTAATACTTGTATGCAAAATTTGGTTGACCAAAGTGAAAATGTACTCAAGTTATCATGTTTACATACACACGCACACGCATACACGCACACGCACACACAGACAGACACACAAACACAATTCCAAAAATGGTATTTTCAGATTCAGGGAAGTCTAAAATATTGAGATTCATCGAAATCTCGGGGTCAAATACTTGGACGAATATAATACTTTTCCTATACGAGAAAGTAAAAAAACACAGTGCAGGAAGCTGTCCATGAACGCATGAGCCCTGGTGCAATCCTTTAAAAACTGTTGTCTCCTCTGCTCACATTTCAAGAAGCCTCACAGCAGAGGAGATACCTCTCTGACAGACACAACTTTCTTTTTGGCTTCATTGCTCCCAGAGCAGGGCTCCCAATCCAGACCCAAGTTTGGGTCCTTATTGTCCATGGACCTCAGCAAGGCTCACAATTTGAGCCTCCTATTGTCGACTCCAGCTGCCTTCCCAGATTTATGCAGTGAGTAGCACATCACATGATCACTCCAGCTCCCTAAGATGCTTGGCCGGAGTGGTCCACATCAGCAGCCCCAAGCATCGACTACACGCTCTCTCCAGGGTTCTCATCCACACGGCTGCCTGCCTCCTCTGTACTTTTGCACCGGCTCTTTCTCCCATTTTCCTGCCTGCTTCACTCTCCTTTCTTACTTTTGTGTTCTTTTACTTTCCTTTCCTCGTACCGGCTCCCCCATATACGCCTCCGTGGGCGCAGTGCCTCAATCACACACTGCAAAAGCCAATGAAGCAGGTGTGTCTCGCCCGAACTACCTCACCAACCTCCCACAGCTGTGAGAGCACGCACACAAAGAGAGATCTAGCCAGCTATTAAATTATTTATTCATTTAAAAATGAGCCACTAAAATGTTAAGCTGCAGACCCGCTATACCACAGCAGTCATGTAATCTATACTAATAAAAGGCAAAGCCCTCACTCACTCACTGACTCATCACTCACTCACTCACTCACTCACTCACTGACTCATCACTAATTCTCCAAATTCCCGTGTGGGTGGAAGGCTGAAATTTGGCAGGGTCATTCCTTACAGCTTCCTTACAAAAGTTGGGCAGGTTTTATATCGAAATTCTACGCGTAATGGTCATAACTGGAAGCAGTTTTTCTCCATTTACTGTAATGGAGATGAGCTTCAACGCCGTGGGGGCGGAGTTTCGTGTGACATCATCACACCTCCCACGTAATCACGCAGTACATAGAAAACCAGGAAGACCTCAAAAATGCGCTCAAGAAAACATGCATTATATAATTGAGTAGGCAGCGAAACAATAAGAAGCGAGCGAGTGACATATACAACCATATTCATGAGTTCTGCTACTTCGGAAACAAAGCACGATGTAAACCTACACTTTAAATTAAGTTCATAGACAGGCTGCCGCTGGCGTTTGTAATTTAGTGCCTGCCCATATAAGGCCGTCCGTCAGCGGCAATCCAATAGCAAACTCCCACTAAATATTCACGGGTGAAGGACTGTGTTTATGGAGAGGAAGATGAGATGGTCAGGGTGGTGTTTGACACAAACTCAGTGAAACTGCGAAAGTTTTAAGTGCCAGGACTAAGGTAACATTAAATACAGCCATGGACATAGCATGAGATGGCACCAGCACAGCTGGGAAACTTCGATGCATGTACACTGAGTGGCTCACGTGAACTGGCGCAGTGCACAGATAAAAGCAACAGTTCCAAAGAGCTGAACAAAACCAATTACACAATTGAAAAGGCAGCAAAAAATATGAAGCGTCTGATAAGCATATTCATAAATCCAAAACAAAGCACACGTTGGAAAAAGTCAATGTCCCGCTAAAGGAAGACAGTGTAAAAAAAACCCGTGCATGCAGTGTGTCAGGTCTCAGATAAAGAAGAAGACGAGCTGTTTATTGATGCAGTAAGAAACGAATCGATGAATGAAACCTGTCATCTTTACAGCGATTGACAAACACGGAATGTAACTTGAACACAACACATCCTACAAATACGAACCTGATTGAAAGAAATAATGATAATCAAATCCTTGATGACAGCAACACTCAGTAACACTCACAAAACAAATACTGTATATTGACAGTCATGTTACGTTATTTTTAAAATGTTCCCTTTTCTTTTCTAGCTTTTTAACACACTACTTCTCGCTGCGACGCGGGTATATATATATGTATATATATATATATCCCGATCTACATACTCGAATAATGGATACTTTATTCGCCATCAATGATTGTTTTGGTAAAGCCATACTCAGTGTATTCATTAGATGAGCGGTAAAAAGTAAGAGTGAGGGAGGATGACTTATTGAGGCATGCAGGCTGTAGTCGCGTCAACTCTATCTGAATTGCGATCACATTTGAAAAATATATCTTTTCAAGTTCTATTTAGTCCATATGTGTCAAACTCAAGGGCCGGGCCACATCCGCCCGGCGTGTAATTATATCCGCCCGAGATCATTTTATATACTGTATTATTGTTATTAAAGCCGGGTATATGAAGCGCTGGTAACACAATAAACTACAGATCCCATAATGCAGCGCTTCAGCTGCCTTGCCAACACTTACGCGTTAATCAAGTCTACCTTATGATGCTGCAAGTTATTGCGAAGCTAGCTCACACGATGCTGAAGAGAAAAGTTGATTCTGAAAATAGAGCCTTTAAAACCGATGGGAGGCTGAGTATATGTTTACTGAACCCGTGTGTCTCATTTGTGGAGCTAATGTGGCTGTAATTACAGAATTTAATCTAAGACGGCACTATGAGACAAAACATCAGGGTAACCTGAATGCAATGCAGAAGATACAGAAAGCAGCATAATTAAATAAGAATCTGACACTTCAGCGGACGTTTTACCCGTGCACAATCACAAAGTGATTTCAAGTGAAGCTGCTTTTATGGGAGACACAAATGCACCAGTGCACTTGCCCCACTTTCCCTGTTGCCAAGTAATGTTAAACCAAGTCGTCACTACGGTGTTCCCAAATCGCACTTTGCTGATAAACTGGCGCACTGAGTTTGCACGGCGCTTTGGTGACTTTGAAGAACAAAAAGTCCGTCTACATGCGGCTCGAACCTTGTGCATGTTTGGTAGCACATATCTGTGTGAGAAGCTCTTCTCAGTGATAAAGACTAACAAAACAGCACACAGGAGTCGCCTCACTGATGAGCACCTGCAATCCATCCTGAGAATCTCCACAACACAGAACCTCACACCAAACAGAAACGAACCTGTGGCCAAAAAAAGATGCCAGGCGTCCAGCTCTAAAATGACATATGAGCAAAGACAACTGAATGATTTGATTTGTTATTGCTGAAAGGAACACATTTTATTTATATTTCCAGGTTTTGTTATGCAGCATGTTCATATTTGAATTTGTATAATTTTGACAGGATATATTTTTATGGAGAGCAAAATCTTTTGGGATATTTAAAATCTAAGTTTATTTTTATATAAAATTACATAAGAGTAAAGAAATTTGAATGTTTGTTCTTTTAACGTTTACTTTATTTCTAACTTGTATAATTTAGACAGGATATATTTTTATGGAGAGCAAAATATTATAAGTTGTTTAAGGTTTGAGTTGATTTATTCACGAATAATATTCCTGTCTGTTTTACCATTCCTACCAAAGATATTTCTGTCGACTAAATAAAAATTCCTTCTATTTAAAATTTAAATAGAACTTGAACAAATCGATAGTTCATAATATCCACGCAGACTTGCACGTAAGAGCGGAGTTATCCGTTTTAACAAGCAGCGTATTGCACTGATCTGAAATAGCTGTGTGTGTATATATGTAGATATGTATGTATATGTATATATATGTTTATATATGTGTGTGTGTATGTATGTATGTGTGTATGTATTTATGTGTGTGTGTATATGTATGTGTATATATGTAGATATATATATGTATGTATATATGTGTATATGTATAGATATGTATATATATATATGTTTATGTGTGTGTGTGTAAATATATATATATATATATATATATATATATATGACAACAACACTCATCACTCACAACAGTGACAAAACAATTACATTGACAATCATGTTACGTTATTTTCAAAATGTTTCCTTTTCTTTTTCATTGCTTCTTTAACACACTACTTCTCCGCTGCGAAGCGCGGGTATTTTGCTAGTACTATAATAAAGTGTGGCATAAATAATAGAAATAAGACATTAATCACATTAATCTCAGCCAACACAATTTGAAATTAAAAAACAAACCACAGTGAAGAGAATCTTTAACATTTTTTTTATAAAAAACATCATATTGCAAATTCATATTGGAAGAAAATCTGAATATCCAGAGATAAACCCATGCAGACATGAAGACAGTGTGGAAACACCACACAGCAAAAGTCTAGACATGGGAATCAAAGCTAAGGGGCTGGATCCATGAAGTGGCAGCACTACCCACTGCACCCTGCAGACTGAACCCACCATCAAACTTAACTGTGCACTACTAGCTATAGCAGTTAGTCTGAGCCACCGGAGACAGATGAAATCAAGCACTCGTTTATATGGGTCAATTGGCAGAATAGTCTCTGCATTCACTGCTTATGTAGGAGAAGTCAGCTGTGGCATATACAGGATGCCAGTGAGACTGACAAGACAGCAATCCCCATACATGTCTGCATGTTTAACAGACAAGAGAGACCTTGTCTATATCAGCTGGCTGGTTAGACAGACAAGACAACTGGCCCCAGTGAAACTTCACTAACTGAAAAGAAAAGACAGCTGATGCCTGTTCAGGTCAACCAGAAGAAGAGACCATAACCAGGAGGGCAAACTCACCTGCAGAGAGTGTACAGTGTAGCACTTGGCCTCTCGCTAAAAGGCAAAATTCTCTTTGTGAGACAGCTTTTACCGAAGAAACAAATTTAAGAAAGCTATCTCTGCTGGAGGAGCTGCATGTTGCTTGTATCATTTCTAAGCTCTCACAATAAATAAATCTTTTATTAAGCAGGCATGGGTATTGCACCTGGTCCTGCCTCAGGTCAGCTCACATTGTAAACTCTTCACTAGCCTTCTGCTTTACTATGCCAGGAATCCCCTGACACATATATACTTCCTCAGACAAAGAAGACATTACTGGTGGCGCAGTGGTAGTGCTGCTGCTTTGCAGTAAGGAGACTCTGGAAGATTGTGGGTTTGCTTCCTGGTTCCTCCATGTGTGGATAGTGCTTTGAGTATTGAGAAAAGCGCTATATAAATGTAATGAATTATTATTAATTCTATTGAATGCCAGCTGCTTTAGCTGCATTGCATTGCTTATTGTTCTGAGAAGCTGCCTCCGTGTTTTCTGCCATAGACAGAACTGAATGTTTTCTTCACAGTTTTTCCCCATCCTGCACTGAGTTTGGAATAAAAACATTGTGAACGAAGAAACAACTTATGATAGTCTTTTGTGTGTTACAGAAACCCACAGTGGCTTCACAAAGTATTCAGACCCCTTCAGTTTACACACCGCACATTTAATTTTGAGTGGATACATTAGCTATTTGCGTCCATCAATCTACACCCAGTAATCCATAATGACAAACTGAAAGCATGCAAATGTATTAAATATCAAGAATGGAAATCTCCCTTTCATATAAGTATTCAAACCCTTATGTTGTGGCACACATCATTGTGGTCAGGAGCATCCTGTTTACTTTAATTATCCTTGAGATGCATCGAGAACTTGATTGGAGTCCACCTGTGGCAAACAAAATTGACTGGACATCATTTAGAAAGACACATGCCTGTGTTTAGAGGTTCCCACATTTCACACTGAATATCCGGACAAAAACCAAGCCATGAATTCCAAGAAACTCTCTGTAGGTCTCCATGTAGTGAGGCATAGATCAGGACAAGGGGGATGCAACCATTTGTAAAGGTTGGATTGTTACCCAGGATCACAGTGGTCTCAATAATTGTGAAATGGAAGAAGTGTGGAACCACTTGTACTCTTTCTAGAATTATCTGTCTGGCAAAACTGAGCAACTGGGCAAGAATGGCCTTTGTTCAGAGATGTGACCGAGAACCCAATGGTCATTCTAACAGAGCTTCAGGTATCCTCTCCTGAAATGAGAGAACTTGTTGGATGGTTGACCATCACAGCTCCATTCCATCAATCAGGCATTTATGGTAGATTGGTTAGACAGAAGCCACTCTTGAGTAAAAGGCATATGATGGCCCGCTTTGAGTTGGCCAAATGGCTTTTGAAAATTCTGGTCCGATGGGAGAAAAATTGAAGTTTATGGGCAGACCTCCAAGCATTATGTTTGCATAAAACCATCCTTTTGGTGAAGCATGGTGGAGGCAGCATCACGCTATGAGGGTGTCTCACAGCAGTAGGGAGAAGGAGACTGCTCAGAATGGAGTGGTGTGATAGTCTGGGTTGGCGGCACCTTCCCTGTTTGCCTTCAGGAACCTCCTGAACCCGATAGTCGTAAACCAAGATAAGCTGGGCAGATGAGGACACACAGAGTCAGGAAGCAGTTGGTGCAAAGTGATTGAAGTGATTTTATTAAAAACAAACAGAACGACAGTGTTCCAAATGAAAAAAAATGTTTTCAATAAATAAATAATCCATTGAAATGAATGAAGGTGCTATGTGGAGGTTAAAATCAAAACAATTGATAATCCAATAAACACAAGGTTTAAATCCCATGGCAGGTTCTTCTTTTAAAAAACAGTCACAAGCCTCAATGCCTTTTCCTAAAATGTGGGATCTCTTCTGCTTATCCCATCAGGACGTTGCAGCATGAGGAGATGCCCACTGACAGATGCAGTCATCCAGTTATCCTGAGTTTGGTTTCCTACTGCCATAGGATTCCCCACTGAACCCCAATCACATCTCGCTTGGCCAGTCCATTGACATCTTCCGGGGAGATGCTGAATGACATGGCAACTCCTACTCCCCTGCATCGGTCTAAGCAGGGTCCCCTCCTTGAGCACAGGCTTTGCTGGAGCATACTTCTGACCACCTGCCTCCACTCTTTACAATGCTCACCTTTTTCTCACACCCTTAAACTCTATACCTATGTTTCTCTCCCTCTTTTCTTTGATCTGTAATCTCCCCCTCTTGGTCGTGCAGGCTCCCTTTACAGCCCCAAATGGATGCAGGTGCTATCCTCCTCTCACTCCGCCGTGTAAATGAAGCACTTGACTGACCCGCTCACATTTGCACGTGAATGCACAATCAGCAAAGCACCCCAATCAAACTCGAAGTGGTGCGTGCACACTCACGTGTGTGTGCTCTGGGATTCCAATTATTTATTGAAAATCATGCTTTGCCACAAGGCAAGGATAAATGCATCAAAATATAAAGAGATCCTTGAAGAAAACCTGCTCCAGAGTGGATTTGACCTTAGACTGAGGCTATGGTATAGCATTACAATGACCCAAAACATAGCAACTCTGGTGGATTTGGGACAAGTCGTGACACTCCTTGAGTGGCTCAGCCAAAGCCCACACTTAACTCTAATCGAACATTTGTGGAGAGGCCCATGCTACATATATATTTTTTTTTAAATCTGTGCAAATATAGGAAATTCCTAAAGATTTGAAGCTAGCAAATATTATCTAATTGTATAAAATGTGTGATTGGGCAGATCCAAGTAACTATAAGCAAGTAGGCTTAACCTACATCACATGGAAATTAATGGAAACAATTATTAAAGAAAAGATCAAGCAGCACATGTCTAGAACATTAGTGTTGGTGAGGGTTCAGATGAGGAAGGTCGTGTTTCACTAAATCCTGTAATTCTATGAGGAAGCAACAAAAGCTTACGATAAGAGAGGTGAATATGATATGATTTCTCTTGGTTTTCAGAAAGCTTTTTATAAAGTAACATGCGAAAGGATAGTTCTCAAAGTAAAAGCAAAGCACAGTGCATAGGGTGGGTACAACATTGGGTCAAGTACAAGAAGTAAAGAGTAATGGGGAGGGAAACTTTTTTCAGAAATAGATAATGTTAAAAATGATGACCCTTGGGGGGTCAATGCTGGGGCCACTGCTCCTTTAAAAATACATAAACGATCTGGATAAGAATGTAATCAATAAGCTGGGTTAAGTTTGCAGATGATACCGGTCTAGATGAAAGTGTATGATAATGTTGAATCGGCTAAATTGTTACAAACTTGGACAGCAAAAGGGATGGACAGATTTGTGTCACAAGGCATTTAAAGTAACTGTAAGGTAATGCATGTAGGAACTAGAAACATTAGATTTTAAATACGCAATGAGGGTTTGAAACATAAAAGTATACCTTATGAGAAGGACCTGGGTGTCATAGTGGACTCATTACTATCTACATCCAGATACTGGGCAGGAGTGATGAAGAGAACTAATAGGATGTTGGTTTATATATATCATATTGTGTGGAGTACAATTCAAGGGGATAAGACTTAAGTTATATACAGTTATGTACTAGATAGGCCTCATCTGGAGTTTTGTGTGCAGGTTTAGTCTCCATATTGCAAAAGAGGCACAGCAGCAGTGGAGAACTATCAGAGGAGAGCAACTAGGCTGATTCCAGGATGAAGAGGTATGAGCTATGAGGAGAGACTGAAGGAGCTGAACTTTTTTAGTTTATGGAACAGGAAATTAAGAGGGGACTCAAGTGTTTAATTTATGAAAGGAATTAGTATAGTGGATCCCAGTTGTTGCTTAAACTGAGTTCAGTAAGAGCACAGGGACATATCTGGTAAAGTGTTAAGGATAGATTTTGCTTGAACATTAGAAGGTTTTGCTTCTCAAAAAAAAAAACTATAGACACCTAGAACAAATTACCACATAGTGTGGTAACACCTCAGTGTCCCCCCAGAGCAGTTGGTGGAGGGGGAAGGAAAAAGGGATGTCTGGATATCATTGCTTACCCGGAGCTAGGTAAGCAGCAGAAAATGGATGGTTGGATGGCAGTGGGGCAGAATATAGGACTTTAGGGACCTACAGATTTTGACTTGATGTTTATTTGGACAATCTACTGTATGTAACCTGGATGGACAAACTTTTTGGGTTGATTTGCCCATTGTCATCACTTTGATCTAATGTAATATAATGTTCTAACAAGAAACTTTGCCTGATCAGTTAACTGCTGCCTTTCTCATGATTCTAATTTCAGTATTTGGTATGTAAATATTATGTATTATTATTATTATTATTATTATTATTATTATTATATGTGTTCTTACCTTTGATACTTGTGAAATGGCATAAATAAACCACCAGCAACATGCTCTTTATGGAAAAAAAAATTTGTTGGCCATGAGAAAGAGAAACAGAGAGAGGTTAGGAGTGGGACCCATGTGCAGTAGGTGACACCTCAGCACCACACTGGAACAGTGTGAGATTTTTTACAGTGGCCAGAGTGCCAATGCTTCCACCAATCCCTGAGATCTACCTGCAAGTTGGAGGACCTGCTTGCAGGGCTGGATGCAGATTAACATCATACCCAGGAAGCTAAGGGTGCTACTCTGCCCAATGGTCAGGAACTGGGAAAAACAAAATGCATCTCAAATCTAAACTGCCATCTGCTGGGCCTGCTGTCTCCAGGTGATATACAGAGAGGGAGCTTTTTTCTAACAACCAGCTTGACACATATGGATTACTAAAACAGAAAAATTGTGCATCTGTACCTTGAGATTTTGATACGTCCTTGAGGTTGCACAATGTGTAATTTTGAGATGTAGGCTATTTCTTACTCTTATCTCCGTAACATATCCCGTGTTCGCTCCTTCCTCTCCTATTCTAATGCTGAGAAACTTGTCCCTGCTTTTATCACATTCCGTATCGATTATTTCAATTCCCTGCTGGTAGGTGTCCCTTCTAATCTTATATCACAGCTCCAGCTTATTCAAAACTCAGCTGCAAGAGTCCTGACTCGAACCAGCAGCAGTGAGCACATCACACCCATCCTGCTCCGTCTTCACTGGCTCCCTGTGTCTTACAGAATCGAATATAAAATCCTACTAATAACCTACAAAGCCTTAAATAACCTCGCGCCAAACTACATCAGTGATCTTCTCCATCACTATGTGCCCGCCTGCTCACTAAGGTCCTCTGTTTCTGGCAATCTTCTTGTTGTGCCCCACACTAACCTACACTCCATGGGTGACAGCAGGGCCTTCAGCTGTATAGCGCCCAGACTCTGGAATGACCTACTGAAATTAATCAGATCAGCTGACTCCATGAATTCTTTTATAAAACAACTCCAAACTCATCTGTTCAGGAAGGCTTTTAGCTCTACCTGACTTTATTCCCCTTCTCTCAGTTTACCTCCATGTCAAGATGCTCATGTAACCTGTGTGTGTGTGTGTGTGTGCTGGACCATCAATTATGGTGTCTGTTAGGCTTTCTCTGAATTTACTGTCTTACTATTCTTTATTTATTTATCTGGTTTAGCACAATGCTATATACTGTATACTCTTTCTTAAAACTCTGTGAAGTGCCTTGAGCATGGGAAAGGCACTATATAAATAAAATGTATTATTATTATTATTATTTCTTTATGAGATTACAGTTTTCCATGAAAATTATGGAGTGTAGGGAGCATCTCAAGATCCCAAACTCTAGACACAGCTTGACCAAAGACAGTCTTGGGTTCAAATAAACTATTATTAATCTATTTATTACCTTCTTGCAGGTTTCTTCTTGCATTTTCCACAAGTACCAATCTTTTCTTTCTATTTTTTCTTTTCTCCTTCACTCCTTCCCAGACGAGCATTGTCCCTTCCACTCCTGACTCCAACTCACCCTAATGAGATAGAGTGGCTCCTTTATGCTGGACCAGCAATTACTTCAGGTGGCAGAACTTTACATCCCAGAAGCAATTCTGAGTCAGGAGGAAGTGACATAATAAAGGGAGTCCACTCGCAGAGGCAGCCAAGGAATGTGACCGGGCTTCCCTTCAGGACTACAATTCCCATGTAGCCTTGCAGGTGTACAAACCAGAGGAACACTGCCACCTGTTGGATCACAAGAACAGCACTCTCCCTCTGTCAATTCATTCTATACTCTTCTCAACTGGGTAAAGGAATAGGAACCATCCTATCCAGGTTGCACATCCATTCATTATGTCCATCACTCAGAACAATATAATGCTGTTCAAAATACAAGATACAAGACGTTTATTGTAACATACACAGTAAAAACACATGTTAAAACCATGTAATGAAATTCTTACTTTGCTTGCTCACCTTCATATACAAAGACGGAAAGACAAAAGAAGTATAATAATAAATAGCAATTACAATTAGAAGATTACAAAATAAGGTGCACAGTGCCCGATGACATACTGCAGCAGTCAGTACATTTATGTGGCTATGAGTTGTGGTTTGAATTGTCTTTAACTTTTAGCGTTGTTTAGGAGTCTAATTGCTTGTGGGAAAAAAATATGCATCAAGCTTGTGGTGTGTGATTTCACATTCCTGTAGCGCTTCCCTGAGGGAAGCAGCGTGAAAAGCGTGTGTTGAGGATGTGTATTATCTTAGGTTAGGTAATATCTCTATATTACACCATTGAAAGACACATTTTGCTAAAGCTACAACTATTAAAGTAGATTTTAAAGCTAATTTTAAAATAAAAATGCAAACAATTGTATCACTGCCAGAAGGGATCCTACTCTGTTGGGCCCTTGAGCAAAGAATGGCTGACCCTGCACTCTGACCCAAAAGGTCATGTGAAAAGACAATTTCCCCTTGGGGATCAATTTAGTATCCTAAATAGAGAAAAGCCAAGCAAAATTACACATTTTATTGGCTAGCTAAAAGGATTACAATATGCAAGCTTTCGAACCAACTCAGGGCCCTTCTTCAGACAAAAAGTATCCGAAAATAAAAATCAAGTAAATTAAACAGAGGCACTTACTTTATCATTTGACTCCACAATCACTAAAAGTATACTTTAAATAAGGAGTGTCAGTTAGTCAATCATTGTCCAACCCGCTATATCCTAACACGGGGTCACGGGGCTCTGCTGGAGCCAATCCCAGCCAACACAGGGCACAAGGCAGGAAACAAATCCCGGGAAGGGCGCCAGCCCACCGCAGGGCACACACACACACACCAGGCACACACTAGGGACAATTTAGGATCACCAGTGTAACTAACCTGCATGTCTTTGGACTGTGGGAGGAAACCCACGCAGACACAAGGAGAACATGCAAACTCCACGCAGGGAGGACCCGGGAAGTGAACCCCCAGGTGTGTTAAAACAAAAACCTGCATCCAGCAGACTCACCCAAAACAGAGTCAGGATTGTAAAGCTTTCAGAAATTAATCTTTCTGTGGATCTGGACAGGTATAACTTTTTATCAGTATAGACCAATGGGGATCTCATCATCTTGAACAGGTAGTCCCATGTAATGGATCCTCTGTCAGAACAACATGTCTTTGCAAGGTCTTTTAAGGTTCTGTTCTTAACACCATTTTGAAAACACTGATGGAAAAATCCTTTCTAGTTGTGGGATGGTACCTGGTTATGCCCAAGAGTTGATGAAAAATGCAGACCATGAATTGTGGCGGCGATTTTTTTTGTTGTTCTTGCTTTTCATATTTGCAGCTGACAACAAGCAGAAATGACTCTTTATAGCGAGGACTGCTGTTTTGAAAACCTTATACTATAGCCGTTCTGACAAGATTTAGTAAATAATTAACATCTAATGTAATGGACTGCCTTAATTATTCATGTTTTCAATGAGTCGCACAGATCCGAGAATCCTTGCTGTACGAAATGTCAAGTATCTCTTGTACACATAGTCCTTGCATACGTGCGGTAAGTAACTTAATCAGGGCAAATCTATGAAATGACAATTTAGAACAAATAAGTAACCTTGGGCCGTGCAGTCCACCAACTTAACCAGCCCTCCGCCAGCCTTAGTAATTAACAGGTAGACACATAATAATTGCAACATAGACAAACTGCGCTTTGGTCAATTAGAGTACATTTAAATGATTTACCTGGCAGACGCTTTTATCCAAAGTGACTTACAACAGAGGTAAACATATTTGAGAAACTTTAGACTAGGGTCTGTTTGTTCAGCAAGTGTAATAGGACAGGTAACAAAAGTTGATTGCCGTAAGCGAAAAGAGGTAATAAGTAATGATTTACAATCCTAGATTATAATCGATAAGGCAATTAAACTTAAATAACAAGTAACCAACAATAGAAAAAAATCAAAGAGCATAGTTTTTCTTTTTTTACATTGCCTTCATATCTGATGCTAATATAAAATTGAATAGCTGATCATTAGAGAACATGGCATTTTACAACAGGGTGTTCAATAAGCAAATTTTGCACATTAATGGATACTGAAAAAGGTACCACTGATGTAATGAAAATAAGAGATGGACTTCAAAAATCATTAACTGCTTATCTCAGATGAATGATTGTAAAATTGGAAATGCATTACCCTTTTTTCAAAACTGCTTGCCGAAATAAGATTAAAATAACTATGCACAAAGCCCTTCTTGTTTTGCATGTAGATTAATAGAACATTAATACAAGCTAAATGGGAAGATAAGTTATATGGTAACAGTAATGACTGAGATAATCAGTTTGGGTTGAGAAGGTCATATTATTTCTAATGATTCTTATACTGTTCTGCACATGTGGTGGATAGCATTGGAGTGTGTGTTATATTGTAATTAAGAACATACAGTCATGGCCAAAAGTTTTGAGAATGACACAAATATTAACTTTCCCAAAGTTGTCTCAGTTTTTAAGATGACAATCTGCATATTCTCCAGAATGTTATGAAGAGAGATCAGATGAATTACATTTAATTGCAAAGTCCCTCTTACTCATACTCCCAAAAAACATTTCCACTGCTGTTGTGAAGGCGACCAAGAAAGCCCAGCAAGCGCCAGGACCATCTCCTAAAGTTTATTCAGCTGTGGTCACCACCAGTGCAGAGCTGGCTCAGGAATGGCAGCAGGCAGGTGTGAGTGAGGCAAAGACTTTTGGAGGATGGCTTGGTGTCAAGAAGACAAACATCAGGGAGAGACTGATATTGAGCAAAAGGTACAGGGATTGGACTGCTGAGGACTGTTGACGTCAAGTCATTTTCTCTGATGAATTCCCTTTCCAATGGTTTGGGGGTTCCAGAAAAAAAGAGAAGGTGAATGGTGCTGCCATCAGTCCTGTGTCATGCCAACAGTAAAACATCCTGAGGCCACTCATGTGTGGGGTTGCTTCTCAGCCAATGGAGTGCAGGGCTCACTCACAATTTTGCCTAAGAACACAGCCATGAAAAAAGAATGGGACCGAAACATCTTCCGAGAGCAACTTCTCGCAACCATCCAAGAACAGTTTGGTGACCAACAATGAACAATCCAGCATGATGCAGCACCGGGCCATGAGGTGAAAGTGAGAACTAAGTGGCTGGGGGAACAAAACATTGAAATTTTGGGGTCCATGGTAAGGAAACTCCCCAGCCCTTAATCCCATTGAGAACTTGGGGTCAGTCCTTAAGACCGGACAAACAAAAACCCACCAATTCTGACAAACTCCAAGCATTGATTATGCAAGAATGGGCTGCCATCAGTCAGCATTAGGCCCAGAAGTTGATTGACAGACAGCATGGCAGGGCGAATTGCAGAGGTCTTGGAAAAAAAAAAGAAGGACCAACACGGCAAGTATTGACTCTTTGAATAAACTTAATGAAATTGTCAATAAAAGCCTTTGAAACTTATGGAATGATTATAATTATACTTCAGTATACTATAGAAACATCTGACAAAAATATCTAAACACACAGAAGCAGCACACTTTGTATAAACCAACACTTGTCTCATTCGCAAAACGTTTCGCCACAACCATATATAAAAAAACAAAGTGTTGGATAACCAAACCAGACAACCGAATAAGGGCGGCACTTTGTCACAGCCATTTGTGCTGCAAGGTTCAGAGACTTGTGTTCTGATCAGGTTACAATTTGTTCCTTTTCTCTGTGTCTCTGTAGCTATTCTCCAAATATTCAAGTTTTGACACTTTTGGTGGACTGGCAAAACTACAGTTAACCAATTATTAATGAGTGGGGATGTAGGGAGGGGAGTATGTGTGACACGATCAAGTCATGTTCCACACTGTGCCCACAGCAGCCAGGATAGCTTCTGGTAATCATAAGCTAGGTGAATAGGTGAATAAATGCATGTGCTGTCATATACAGATTTAGAACTGGTTTACAGTGTAGCAGGAATTAATATAACCAAGAAATGCAGTGCCCTCCAGAATGTTTGGACAAAGACACATTTTTTCTTGATTTACCCCACTGCTCCACAGTTTAAAATTACAAATCAAACACTTCAGATATGATTAAAGTGCACATCGCAGACTTTCATTTAAGGGGATTTGCATACATTTTAGTCACAGCATTTTATATACATGGTCCCCACATTGCAGGGCATAATAATGTCTAATAATGTAACAGGTATTTGTGTTCCTCGGGCATGTTTGAATTACTTGATTTGTAATTTTAAACCGTGGAGCAGAGGTGTAAATCAAGAAAAAATGTGCCTTTGTCCCAAACATTATGAAGGGCACTATTGAATGATACATCCTTGGATGCACTGGGATGCATCTTCAGTGATGTATCCTGTGGTCTTTGGGTGTTTTGGGTCTTTTCCTACATCAGACACCCTTGCCCAGGTGACCCAGCCAAGGGGGATTTGCCCCCAGCTTACATCCATGCAGCTGTCGACCACAAACCTTTCCTCATTAGCCAGAGCCACCTAGTACCCCCTCTCTGCAGCATTTATAATGGCCTTGATGGCTCTGCTCTTTGCCAACCCCCTCGCCCCAGGCCAATTTTGGCCATGACTAGGCAGAGAGAGCGGCCTGCAAAGACTCAACATCCAACAACAACTTTTATTTTTATACCACATTTTCATACAAACAGTAGCTCAAAGTGCTTTACATAATAAAGAATAGAAAAATAAAAGACACAATAAGAAAACAAAATAAGTCAACATTAATTCACATAGAATAAGAGTAAGGTCCAATGGCCAGGGGGGACAGAAAAAAAAACTCCAGACGGCTGGAGAAAAAAATAAAATCTGTAGGGATTCCAGACCATGAGACTGCCCAGTCCCCTCTGGGACATTCTACCTAACATAAATGAAACAGTCCTCTTTGGATTAAGGGTTCTCATGGAAGGACTTAATGATGATGATGGTCACGTAGACATCTGCCTTTTAATCCATCCATCATCCCACCTCTATTGACTCACAGCTAGTCTTCCAACCCTGCCTCCTGCATTGTTCTACCAGCTCCTGATACTTTGCATGTTTTCCCTCCTGTGCTTTATCCATGCGCTCCTTCCAGGGTACAGTGAAGTCTATTAT